>NC_074666.1:79888356-79903157 GCF_029448725.1 Salvelinus fontinalis | reverse complement strand
ACACACACACACACACACACACCTATTTTTCATACAAATAACACTAGTGGCACCTACGGTCCTCTCCATATTTCCCTAGCAACGTCCACCCTGTTCTGCATATGAATTGGTTCATCCCCCAAAGCTACTCATAAGACTGACTAAATGGATATGTTAATACAAACTAAGTCAAGAGATACACCACTGATACAAATTCCTCCACAAACAACCCAGGACACAACACAGTGCCCTGTGGAACACCTGCTGCATCGTATGGTCCATTGAACTGCTAATCATCATTTACGAAAATGGTAGATACAGTGCCTTCAGAAACTATTCATACCCCTTGACTTATTCCACATTTTGTTGTGTTACAGCCTGAATTAAAAATGCATACAAAAAAAAGCTCACCCATCCACACATAATACCCCATAATGACAAAGTGAAAACATGTTTTTAAACATTTTTGTAAATGCATAGAAAATGTAATACAGAAATATCTAATTTACAGAAGTATACACCCCCCTAAATAAATACTTTGTAAAAGCACCTTTAGTAGTGATTACAGCTGTGAGTCTTTCTGGGTACGTTTCTACGAGCTTTGCACACCTGGATTGTACAATATTTGCACATCATTCTTTAAAAAATTATTCAAGCTCTATCAAGTTGTTAGTTGAAAGCCATGGCTAGACATCCATTTTCTAGTTGTGTCACTGCTCGACTGAGGGACCTTACAGATAATTGTATGTGTGGGGTACAGAGATGAGGTAGTAAACAGTTATTGCACACAGTGAGTCCATGCAACTTATGTAACTTGTTTAACACATTTTTACACCTGAACTTATTTAGTCTTGCAATAACAAAGGTGTTGACTACGTATTGACTCAATACTTTTCAGCTTTTCATTTGTAATTAATTTGTAAACATTTCTAAAAACATAATTCTACTTTGACATTATGGGGTATTGTGTGTAGGCCAGTGACACAACATTTTAATTTAATCCATTTTAAATGCAGGCGGTTACACTACAACATGCAGTATTCCATAAAAGAAGCAAAAACTTCAATTTGAGTCTGTAGCCTGAATTCATGATCAGCCAGCCTGCTCCGGTCCATTCCATTGCATTAGGTTGAGGTGTTCACTGATGGATACAGACAGACTGCGTAGCACCATGCATTTTTCATAGTGTGTTGTGCAGTGCTGCTGTACAACTGCCTCTCATGTGATGTGCATAGGCACTGGCTAGTAATCTTTATACCTTTTTAAATAACGTCACACGTGTCTATGCAAGGATGTTTTTTTCTCCCTCGTCTGACCTAGAATCTGGCTATCTATCATGTGCTGTATTTTACATTTCTCATTTTTTTCTGTCTCTGCTTTCTCTGTCTCTCTTTGTCTCTCTCTGTCTCTCTGTCTCTTTCTCGCTCTGCTTTCTCTCTCTGCTTTCTCTGTCTCTCTCTCCCTCTCACACTCTCTCTCCCTCTCACATTCTCTCTCTGTCTCTACTCTCTCTCTCTCTCTCTCTCTCTCTCTCTCTACTCTCTCATCCTCCTCTCCTACTGGTCAGGGTGTTTACCTGCTGTTGGCAGCTCGTGCTGGCTGGTTATTTACCAGCCGTGTAGAGTGATAAGGTTTCTTCTGACAGGGAAAGCCATTATGATTCTAATGACAGTTATTGTGGCGGATCGGAGGCAGAGTTGATTGGCAACTTTGTATGTGTTTCAGCTCCCTAAAAACATGGAGAGACAAGGACGCTTTAAAACAGCTGTCGCCGAAAGTAATTATTGTAATTGATTGTGCCCTATCATGTTTTTTTTCTTCAAAATTGCATCTGTAATTAGTTTTTCTTATTTTTGTATTTGACAAGATTACACTTTGCAGGGTGAAGGTGTTAATGCATGTTTATGAGTGATTGGACAGAAGAAGGGGAGAAAGAGAGGGAGGGAGTTGGTGAGCAGGGGAGAGAGAGAGAGGTACACAATGGGCAACAAGCAGAAATTGTCTGGGCTGTTGTGAGGAGGCACAAAGGCGACGGGAACAGGGCGTCCCAGTCAAGGCTGTTCGGGGCTGTAGCTCCGTCAGGGCCTTTGTGTTGTGAAGTGTTGCTGGGTGAATGTGTCTGAATGTAGCAGCCTGTAACTGCCTTTACGAGTCACACAGGCCCTCCTACATCTGGAACAGGGGCGAGGGCTGGGAGGGGGGATTAAACCTCACCTCATCACCCCTCTCCCCTGCACATCCTTGAGACACCCTCATTTATAACATGACCAGAGAACATCAGTCAGGAGGACTGTTTTTCATAAATGGAGTGGGCTGTAGAGTTAGCCTGATGGGTCCATGTAGCAACATAGTGGATTGTTTGCCCTCCGTATTTGGGTTGTGTCTATCGACTGTGAAGGGACTTGGTTTACAGCTGTGAAAAGACGCAAAGAGGCCCAATCAATGGACCACTCAGCCACCCAAGCAACTCATTTGGATCTGCCCACGTTTACAGTAGTGTGTGTGTGTGTGTGTGTGTGTGTGTGTGTGTGTGTGTGTGTGTGTGTGTGTGTGTGTGTGTGTGTGTGTGTGTGTGTGTGTGTGTGTGTGTGTGTGTGTGTGTGTGTGTGTGTGTGTGGATGTGTTGGTGTGTGGATTGGCTCCAAATTGGTGTGGCGCTCTGGTAAGTCACACCAGTCCTAACAACCACCCTGCAACCTGCTGCCCACAATGGCAGACTGATTGCCCTTTTCAACATGCTTGATTATTCCATTCATACTGGGAAAGAAAGTAAAAATGTAGCCAGACTAGAGTCTCAACAATTGCCGTTGTATATCCAGCAGCGTAGCACTCCCCGCCTCGGCCCTTAGTGTTCAGCACAGCACCAGTCTATTCCAACCTCCCTCTCCATTATTTCACTGTTCAAATATATTTAGATTCGTAAGATGCTGTTCTTGAAAAAGAGTTGGAGGTCCATAGTGGCCATTTTGAAACACAATGAAAGTACAGCACTTAAGAATAATGATACTGTATAGGAAAAGATCTTAGACCTGCTGGTTGCAATAAATGTTATTATAGTATGATGAGAGCTGTTATGGAAGGTGTTTTCTATTCAAGGAACTGCCAGAGCTATAGCTGCTCTTTACTTAAAGCTGCAATCAGCAGTTGAAACAATAACAAAGCATATTCCCCGGCCCTGTTTTGGTAAACAAATTCATAGATAGAGCTATGGATTGAAGGACTGACCGTCCATCATAACACATGTGTAGTTTTAACCATGTTTTGAGCTTATATAGTGTTTGTTTACATTTAATTTGTTTACAAACAGAGTAAAACAAGCATATATTTTGGGGGATTCTGATGGGGTACGACAGTTGAACTAAGCTTGTGAGGAATTTATAAATGATATTCTTCAATAATCAATGGGTACATATCATGAATTTATACCCCCCAAAAATGTATGTAGCAACTGCAGATTGCTCCTTTAAAGTAAAAATATATGACTCTTATATACTGAACAACAATATAAACGCAACATGCAACATTTTCAAAGATTTTACTGAGTTACAGTTCATATAAGGAAATAAATAAATGAGGTCCTAATCAATGGATTTCACATGACTGGGGAGGGGTGCAGCCATAGGTGGACCTTGGAGGGCATAGGCCCACCCACTTGGCAGCCAAGCTCACCCAATGGGGAGCCAGGCCCAGCCAATCAGAATGAGTTTTTCCCCACGACAGGGCTTTATTACAGACAGAAATACTCCTCAGAACTATCCCTTTTAGAATAACAAAGAGGGTTCAGAACACTTTTTTTCCACTTGTCTCCATTTCCCCATGTCTGTCCATGTATTTCCTCCTAAGGCAGTGAGAGGGAAGAGACATTCCCAGAGAGGGTGAAAGACAGAGGGGGGAACCATTAGCACCATCCAAGTTAAGCTTTCCTACTCGTTAGGCTAAATGGGCTCCTTGCTGAACTTGTCTGTCTGAAAAAGTAGATCCCGGCCAGATGAAAGGAAACAGGGATCAATTGACATAATAGCTTGTACAATCATCTCCTATGCTTTTCTGATAGATTGACGGAGGGTGTTGTCTGGTGTAGAAGCAGTGATGGTGATGAAGCTGCTGGGATGGGCTGCTGAAATTGGTCGAAACAGAGCTGTGGTGTGTGAGACGTGGTGTGTGTGGTGTGTGTGTGCCTGTGTGTGTGTGTGTGTGTGTGTTATTAGTGACAGTCCAGTATCAGCTTCCTCCAACTCCTCCTCCTCAGTATACTTTTTCACACTTGGTGACTCTGTCTCTCTCTCTTTCTCTCTACCGGTATCAATAATGACACTTTTGTCCTCATTACCTTGTCAGCCTGCGCTCTCTGCCACACAACGACACATCCTCTCCCTAATAGACCACTCTTTACATGACCCCCTGGCTCCTCACTGGCTCCTCCCTGGCTCCTCACTGGCTCCTCCCTGGCTCCTCACTGGCTCCTCCCTGGCTCCTCACTGGCTCCTCCCTGGCTCCCCCCTGGCTCCTCCCTGGCTAATCCCTGGCTCCTCCCTGGCTCCTCCTTGGATCCTCCTTGGATCCCTACTGGCTCCTCCCTGGCTCCTCACTGGCTCCTCCCTGGCTCCTCACTGGCTCCTCCTTTGCTCCTCCCTGGCTCCTCCCTGGCTCCTCCTTGGCTCCTCCCTGGCTCCTCCTTGGCTCCTCCTTGGATCCCCACTGGCTCCTCACTGGCTCCTCCTTGGCTCCTCACTGGCTCCTCCTTGGATCCTCCTTGGATCCCTACTGGCTCCTCCTTGGCTCCTCCCTGGCTCCTCACTGGCTCCTCAATGGCTCCTCCTTGGCTCCTCCCTGGCTCCTCCCTGGCTTCTCACTGGCTCCTCCTTGGCTCCTCCCTGGCTCCTCCTTGGCTCCTCCTTGGATCCCCACTGGCTCCTCACTGGCTCCTCAATGGCTCCTCCTTGGCTCCTCACTGGCTCCTCCTTGGATCCCCACTGGCTCCTCACTGGCTCCTCCTTGGCTCCTCCTTGGATCCCCACTGGCTCCTCACTGGCTCCTCCTTGGCTCCTCCCTGGCTCCTCCTTGGCTCCTCCTTGGATCCCCACTGGCTCCTCCTTGGCTCCTCACTGGCTCCTCCTTGGCTCCTCACTGGCTCCTCCTTGGATCCTCCTTGGATCCCTACTGGCTCCTCCCTGGCTCCTCCTTGGATCCTCCTTGGATCCCTACTGGCTCCTCCCTGGATCCCCACTGGCTCCTCACTGGCTCCTCCCTGGCTCCTCACTGGCTCCTCCCTGGCTTCTCCCTGGCTCCTCACTGGCTCCTCCCTGGCTGCTCACTGCTCCTCACTATTCCTTGCTCCCACTGACCCTCTCAGAGCAGAGGAATTAGTGCAGAAGTTATTCATTGTCTTCTTAGAACAATCAGCAGCTCCCATGAGGCATCAGGCTAGATAAAGAGAAATGCATCAACAGGGGGGCGAGCCTGCATGGCGCCAGAGTGTGTGTTTGTGTGTGTGTTTGTGTGTGTGAGTGGTTACCTGTTCCGTAAGGGCAGCAGCAGTGCTCACCTGAGACATGAGTCAGTCCACAGAGGACTGCAGCTCTGCCATGTGTGAGTGGAGCTGTTATTTATGTCCGCAACACTCCCTCTGGAGAAGATGTGTTTGAAGAGTGTGTACATGTGTGTGTGTGTCAGCTAGGGTTTGAGCTGTGAGAGAGGAAACACCACAAGGACACAACGGCAGCTGTTTGTTTGCCTGTGTCTGTAGAAATGGGAGTTGTAATGAAGAGGGGAGAGGTAGAGGAAGGAGAAAGGGAGAGATAGAGGAACAGAGGGAGGAGGAGAGAGGGAGCTCATGAAGAAAGGGGTGACAGGCCAATGTAGATTCATAAATAAAAGCAGCCAAAACACCTAAAGCATAAAACATAGGCAGATGGTAGATGAGAGAAAGGAGAGAGAGGTGGGGGGAGAGAGAGAAAGAGTGAGAGGGGGGAGAGCGAGAGCAGAAAGAGAGAGGGGGAGAGGCAGAGAGAGAAACAGAGAGAGAGAGAGAGGAGAGAGAGAGAAAGAGAGAGAGAGAGGAGAGAGAGAAAGAGAGAGAAAGGGGAGAGAGAGACAGAGAGGAGAGAGAGAAAGAGAAAGAGAGAGGGGGGAGATAGAGAGAGACAGAGCCAGAGAGCGCATCCAGAGTAGATTCATTAAGAATTATAATTACAGTGGGACTATGCATCTCTCACCTGAGATTAGCCCTGTGGCCTGCTCCCTCTCTCCTATCCTCCTCTCCCCTTCTTCTCTCCTTCAATCTTCATACCTTCTGCTTCTTACTGTATTATTGTCATCAACGATCCACAGCGTCTACGAAACGTCTACTGGATTTATGATGTTCACTGACCACACTGTTCAACTGCCAATGGACATACCAATACCTACTATTTTTCCATATAATTATAATGGTGCTCATTACCACAAACAATGACTGTGGAGCACTTCACTGCCATTGTCCATACAATATGACCAGAACTCAAGGCTTAATATTTTCAAGTGAGTATGTGTTGAAAATAGTTTCAACGTAACACATATAAGACGTGTTATGTGACTATAGTTTAACACAGATAGTAGTTTGGGGCCTAGTTTAATTACCACACAATCCAATCTTTATGAACTTTACCAGTTCTACTCAGCTCATCCCGCTGCATACACAAACAAGCCGCACGTCATAGATCATCAGACCACACATAAACTACACTGACCACAACCTAACCTACCATGACCTCACAGCAACATGGTATTCCAGTGACCACACGGCATGTTCTGACCTCACTGACCACAGCTGTTCACAACTGCTCCAAAACACTGGCCTTACATCCAATACAACCAATTACTATCACGTGTCTTCCTTTACTATTTTATTGTTTGTTGTTGCTGATGCTCAGAGTGCATGGTGGACATTACAATGCCTCTGGAACAGGGCATTTTCAGACTTTTCCCCTTACAATTGGCTCATTGCTTTGCTTGTGACTTGATTTATTTGAAAGATTGGTTTTATTGATCTGGTGAATTAATGTGGTGGCCGTATAATCAGTGTGTTATGGAACTATGCAGAATTTGACATCTCTGTGAACTCAAATGAATTGAGTGTACACTATTGATCTGGTTATCCACTGAATTTACACAGCTATTTGTCTAAGGCCTGATTAATTCAGTGTGTGTGTGTGTGTGTGTGTGTGTGTGTGTGTGTGTGTGTGTGTGTGTGTGTGTGTGTGTGTGTGTGTGTGTGTGTGTGTGTGTGTGTGTGTGTGTGTGTGTGTGTGTGTGTGTGTGTTTTGCCAGTGGTAATTGCATCTGTTATGGATGGCTGGTTTTACCCCTTTATTGGAGTCAGAGCAATGAGAGCATGAGAGAGAACTGATATAATACAACCACTCCCCAATATAGTACACCACACATACACACACATACATAAATACACACACATTACACACACACAGATACACACACACACACACATATACACACATACATAAATACACACACACATTACACACACACAGATACACACACGCACACACACACATATACACACATACATAAATACACACACACACATTACACACACACAGATACACACACGCACACACACATACACATATAAATACACACACATTACACACACACAGATACACGCACACACACACACACACACACATAAATACACACACACATTTACACACACACAGATTCACGCACACACACACACACATAAATACACACACACATTACACACACACAGATACACACATGCACACACACATACACACACACACATAAATACACACACACACAGATACACGCACACACACACACACACACATAAATACACACACACATTTACACACACACAGATACACACACACACATACACATATATACACACATACTTTACACACACATACACACACACAGGTATTGCGGAATGATGAGTCAAATTGTATTGTGTATGGGTAGGTACAGTATGTCAGAGTAGTGTTTGTTCCGACTAGGACACAGCACCCAGAGTAAAGCTGTCTTACTAATGAACTGAGTTCTACTGAGGATAGAGATGGATTCCTCCTGACAGCTGTCTACCCTGATGCAGTGCCAGTCAAACAATAACATTTGTTTGGAGATGTTTGTTGTGCTCATTATAGATGAAAGAAAGAGCCTTCCTCCATCCTCCTCATCCATGTTCATGTAGAAACCTCAAACAAAAATAGGGGTAGATAAAAAGGTATATATACGGTATTTCATTTTTCAAAAACGTGAATTGTTAACTGGCTGTCGTTTGTAGCTACATTGACATTCTGCAGTCAAAGTTAGGGCTGGCTCAATTACTGTATAACCGTGTAACCGACGGTTATGGATGAAGACAGTCATGAAAATAAAATAACTGTCATAGTCATAAAATACAAAGAACAGCTGTGCAGAACGAACAGCTGACTGAAGACGGGACAGCCAGCCATTTGTGTGGTTGAGTCTGTTTCTGCTGCAAACTAGTCTTCAGTTGGGCAATGGCCCCCTCCCCACTTGAATTGGGACGCCAGTTCTATTCATTTTATTTCTAGGGCAGCACATGCAGTCGGGAGTGGAGGAAAGGAGAAAATGTGTCTTTTTTTCCCTTCCCATTTTTGCTATTCGAACGGCTATTAGGGTGACTGCGGTCATTTGGCTGGCCAATAACTGTCAACCAAAATTCCATGACCGTCACAGCCTTAGTCATAATAACCATTGTGATGAACATATCTCGTTTGCAGAGAGGATTCACTGTTTCTGACTGACATTTGCTACTGCGTACTTTTTGCACATTGGCTGTCCTTGCAGGGTTACAGCACCATTTTCATTAGATAACTACAGAAATACCTTGCTTTGAATTGAATTAACATTATTATACATTCTACCTATTTCTACGGAAATATATTCACTATAGACGGCACAAAGCTTAAGGACTTAGAATTACATTTCTAGATCGCTTTATCAAAAGGTATCCTACTGGCGTTGGTTTTAAATAATACATTAATTCAGGGGTTTCCTTTGTTGTTCCTTTCCAGAAGAATGAGCTTGGGGATTAAGCTCTACCAACAGTAGGAGCTCATATTTTAGCTTTTATTTAACCTTTATTCAACTAGGCAAGTCAGTTAAGAACAAATTGTTATTTACACTTATTATACATACACATAATACAATTCCAAAGTAAATTCTAAGTTCTTATTAATTACTCAGTAAGTTCCAAATCCCACCTTATAATTACCATGTAGCCTACAGTTACATTAATATTAGGGGCAACACCTAACTCATGTCATAGGTATAATTCTGGGAAGACCTCTAAGGCGACAATTTCTGTAATTAACTTGTAATAGGTATGTAAGAACATGCTCTACTGACTGCTGTGGATTTACAGAGAAAAATATGAAGCCAGTCTAAAATTGGTTGACACTGTAATTGCATTGAGGCTATTACAAGACTTTTAACAGGGCTTTTCTCACATCATTTCTACTGATGGTCACTCTGACCCTTTGTACACCAACCACTAACCTTGTGTCCTTTATACACCCAGGATCTTCTGCTGGTCTGACTGTCTGCTTGTTGTGCACTGATTGCCTCTATTCTAGCCTGCACTTACTTCTTGGCATGTATTTTCTGCATGGTGCACTCACCTGGCTGCCACTCAATATCCTTGTCTTCTGCTCCTCCACCATCTGTCTACTAACATGAACAATCATCTAACCTCGCACTAGCTTATGCCACTGTATACTCAAAGTGTACCCTAACCAAAATGGCGTTGCACTCACTTGCCTGTTTGCACATCTAGCCTCTTCCTGCTTGTGTACTCTCACCTGCCCCTGAGTGCACTAACATGCTCCCTTGTCCACTCCCACATCCTGTCTCTGTCCTAGCATTCGCCCTCCACTCACCCTCACTCCTGAGCACACGTGCCCTCTCACTAACCCCACATGTTAGCAGATATGGATGGAAGTACAAACGACCCTGAATGAACCCAGATATTGAGCCATTTTAAAGCTGGAGGCTTTAGACAATATCCCCAGCCTATCCCTGCTCTGCAATGACCGTTCTACTGAAAAGGGAGGGGCCAGGGATCCTCCCAGCATGCACCAGGGGTTTATGGGAGTTTATGGGGAGTGTATGACCCCTCCTCTTCCTCAGCGGTGTGTACTAGCTTGCGCTGGTAGGCTGGCACTCTTCCCACTGGCTGGAATTAGCAAGGCGAGGAAAACAAACAAATTACAGGGAAACAAACAGAATGGGTAATAAGCATGTAGTGACATGAAGAGAATGCTGTCAGCAGGACAGGAGGGAGTTAGGGAGGGAAGTAAGGAGGGAAGGAAGGAGGGAGGGAGTTAAGGAAGGGAGGGCGGTAGGGAGGGGGATGCAGAGTGTAATTTTATCCTTCACTCTCTCTCTCAATTTATCCCTTATTCTATTTCTACATTTCTCCCCATCTCTCTCTCCTCTCTCTCTCAATTTCACTCTACCACCCTCTATTCCCCCTCTCTCCCTCTCTCCCTGCGGCCCCTCTGCGTGGAGATCATCCCTGTGTATGGGGCAGTTGGAGACAGATGGGCGGATGATGGATCTGACGTGATAGACAGCAGCGTGATGGATGGTTGGCCGGCTGATATGGGATTAATGCAGTGGCCGGGCTGCGGGGGCCAGAGCGGATGGCTCTGTGATAGATAGATAAAACTGACGAGCAGATAAACAAGAGAGCGCTAATCCACGCCCCCTTGATGGACAGAAAATCAAAGCTGGGGAAAAGAGCACAGAGGGAGAGGTTTGGTGTTTGTGCTCAGGGTAGACTGTCTGCACGGTGTGGAGATAGAGGGGTCTGGAGGGTGAGAGGGACATGGGGTGTGTGTGTGTGGGGGGGGGGGGGGGGGGGGGATTTTAACATACAGATGTAGGATCTTAATTTGATCACTCTCTTGTTGCTGAGAAATTTCCTGCACAGTAGTGTATTCAAGGTATAAAAAGTCTTCTGAAGTTTGTCATTTCCATTTAAAATGTCAGACTTGATTTGCCGTAACGAAAAATCTATCAACCCCTACAAAAGAGGTCCATTAATTATAATCCACATAATAATTCACATTTCCTGTTGCTGCAGGATTATTTTCCTGCTGCAGCAAACTGGCTCATATTAAGATCCTACATCTGTAGGGCTTAGTGTCAGCATGATTATAGGGAGATAACAGGATGGGATTGAGCAAACTGGGTGAGGGTAGAGTTTGGTGAAAGGGCATAGCTGGGTGTAGGTGGGCAGTATGGCTGTTGAAGAGAGATTGGGGCATAAGTAATTGGGCATAGAGGGGTATGATGGGGTGATTGGAATTGGATGATGTTGTCTGCTGGTTGGAGTTTGTAAATAGAGGAGATTGTTGGTCTGTTTTTAGGGGAGGGGGATGTTGTATTTGGTTATGAATCACACACACACACACGCACACGCACACGCACACACACACACACACACAGACACACACAGACACACACACACACTTGGGAGTCAGGAATTAGAGTGGTGGTATATGCTGGATGGGAAGATGACAAGATGTCTTTTTAGACGAGGAGAGGAGATAGCGAGCGAGAGATTGAAGAAATAATCAGTTGTATCTGCCCATTCTCACGTTGTAGCTGTTCACCATCTCAGGGCACTACAGGGCCGTTGGTATCCTCACGCTGTAGCTGTTCACCATCTCAGGGCACTACAGGGCCGTTGGTATCCTCACGTTATAGCTGTTCACCATCTCAGGGCTCTACAGGGCCGTTGGTATCCTCACGCTGTAGCTGTTCACCATCTCAGGGCACTACAGGGCCGTTGGTATCCTCACGTTGTAGCTGTTCACCATCTCAGGGCACTACAGGGCCGTTGGTATCCTCACGCTGTAGCTGTTCACCATCTCAGGGCTCTACAGGGCCGTTGGTATCCTCACGTTATAGCTGTTCACCATCTCAGGGCACTACAGGGCCGTTGGTATCCTCACGTTATAGCTGTTCACCATCTCAGGGCTCTACAGGGCCGTTGGTATCGATCCCCCAGCTTCACTCGGAATGCACTCCTGGCTGTGTTACCTGTTTAAACACACTCCACTCAGCCGTGCTCTAACGTTAGCCAACAAAAACTTTATTTATCAGAGCCTGTGATTTTGGCCACATGGATGACAACCTGATTAGCACTTAAAGGGGCTCTTAAATGTTCCAGTGAAGAGGAGGGGAGGCCTGTCTACACACTACAGAGGGAATGAGAGGGATGAGGGGAGGCCTGTCTACACACTACAGAGGGAATGAGAGGGATGAGTGGAGGACTGTCTACACACTACAGAGGGAATGAGAGGGATGAGGGGAGGCCTGTCTACACACTACAGAGGGAATGAGAGGGATGAGGAGAGGACTGTCTACACACTACAGAGGGAATGAGAGGGATGAGGGGAGGCCTGTCTACACACTACAGATGGAATGAGAGGGATGAGTGGAGGCCTGTACACACTACAGAGGGAATGAGAGGGATGAGGGGAGGCCTGTCTACACACTACAGAGGGAATGAGAGGGATGAGGGGAGGCCTGTCTACACACTACAGAGGGAATGAGAGGGATGAGGGGAGGCCTGTCTACACACTACAGAGGGAATGAGAGGGATGAGTGGAGGCCTGTACACACTACAGAGGGAATGAGAGGGATGAGGGGAGGCCTCTCTACACACTACAGAGGGAATGAGAGGGATGAGGGGAGGCCTGTCTACACACTACAGAGGGAATGAGAGGGATGAGGGGAGGCCTCTCTACACACTACAGAGGGAATGAGAGGGATGAGGGGAGGCCTGTCTACACACTACAGAGGGAATGAGAGGGATGAGGGGAGGCCTCTCTACACACTACAGAGGGAATGAGAGGGATGAGGAGAGGACTATCTACACACTACAGAGAGAATGAGAGGGATGAGTGGAGGACTGTCTTCACACTACAGAGGGAATGAGAGGGATGAGTGGAGGACTGTCTACACACTACAGAGGGAATGAGAGGGATGAGTGGAGGACTGTCTACACACTACAGAGGGAATGAGAGGGATGAGGGGAGGCCAGTCTACACACTACAAAGGGAATGAGAGGGATGATGGGAGGACTGTCTACACACTACAGAGGGAATGAGAGGGATGAGGGGAGGCCTCTCTACACACTACAGAGGGAATGAGAGGGATGAGTGGAGGCCTGTCTACACACTACAGATGGAATGAGAGGGATGAGGGGAGGCCTCTCTACACACTACAGAGGGAATGAGAGGGATGAGTGGAGCACTGTCTACACACTACAGAGGGAATGAGAGGGATGAGGGGAGGCCTGTCTACACACTACAGAGGGAATGAGAGGGATGAGTGGAGGACTGTCTACACACTACAGATGGAATGAGAGGGATGAGGGGAGGACTGTCTACACACTACAGAGGGAATGAGAGGGATGAGTGGAGCACTGTCTACACACTACAGAGGGAATGAGAGGGATGAGGGGAGGCCTGTCTACACACTACAGAGGGAATGAGAGGGATGAGGGGAGGCCTGTCTACACACTACAGAGGGAATGAGAGGGATGAGGGAGGCCATTCTACACACTACAGAGGGAATGAGAGGGATGAGTGGAGGACTGTCTACACACTACAGATGGAATGAGAGGGATGAGTGGAGGACTGTCTACACACTACAGATGGAATGAGAGGGATGAGTGGAGGCCTGTCTACACACTACAGATGGAATGAGAGGGATGAGGAGAGGACTGTCTACACACTACAGAGGGAATGAGAGGGATGAGTGGAGGACTGTCTACACACTACAGATGGAATGAGAGGGATGAGGAGAGGACTGTCTACACACTACAGAGGGAATGAGAGGGATGAGTGGAGGACTGTCTACACACTACAGAGGGAATGAGAGGGATGAGTGGAGGACTGTCTACACACTACAGAGGGAATGAGAGGGATGAGTGGAGGTCTGTCTACACACTACAGAGGGAATGAGAGGGATGAGTGGAGGCCTGTCTTCACACTACAGAGGGAATGAGAGGGATGAGGGGAGGCCTGTCTACACACTACAAAGGGAATGAGAGGGATGAGGGAGGCCATTCTACACACTACAGAGGGAATGAGAGGGATGAGGGGAGGCCTGTCTACACACTACAGAGGGAATGAGAGGGATGAGTGGAGGACCGTCTACACACTACAGAGGGAATGAGAGGGATGAGGGGAGGCCTGTCTACACACTACAGAGGGAATGAGAGGGATGAGGGGAGGCCTGTCTACACACTACAGAGGGAATGAGAGGGATGAGGAGAGGACTGTCTACACACTACAGAGGGAATGAGAGTGGAGTCCCACATGGCACCCTATTCCCTACATAGTGCACTACTTATTTTTTTATTTTAATTTTATTTTACCCCTTTTTTCTCCCCAATTTCATGGTATCCAATTGTTAGTAATTACTATCTTGTCTCATCACTACAACTCCTGTACGGGCTCGGGAGAGACGAAGGTCGAAAGCCATGCGTCCCCCGAAACATAACCCAACCAAGCCGCACTGCTTCTTAACACAGCGCGCCTCCAACCCGGAAGCCAGCCTCACCAATGTGTCGGAGGAAACACCGTGTACCTGGCCCCCTTGGTTAGCGTGCACTGCGCCCAGCCCGCCACAGGAGTCGCTGGTGCGCGATGGGACAAGGATATCCCTACCGGCCAAACCCTTCCTAACCCGGACGACGCTAGGCCAATTGTGCGTTGCCCCACGGACTTCCCGGTCGCGGCCGGCTGCGACAGAGC
>NC_074666.1:79878356-79883356 GCF_029448725.1 Salvelinus fontinalis | reverse complement strand
CTACTCTCTGCTGAGGAAAAAGGAAACTGTCTGGGCACTGTCTCTACTCTCTGCTGAGGAAAAAGGAAACTGTCTGGCACTGTCTCTACTCTCTGCTGAGGAAAAAGGAAACTGTCTGGCACTGTCTCTACTCTCTGCTGAGGAAAAAGCGAGCAGGCTGGCTGGTTATGTCCGACGGATGCTCCGCATGGTCCTAAAGCCAGCTAATCTATATGCTCTACAGCCGTTCTATTTGAATCAGGATTGGATTTATTTGACTTTTAGTTTAGTTTTGTAGCCTACTTTTATATGTTTGGTCTTGAGCTCGGGTATGGTGACTGCCGTACTCTGCCATGCCCCACTGATGCCCTTGTGTAATAAGACCACCATACACAATAGGACCAGATTCTTATCGTTTTAATTGAAAACCGATACATACATGTCTGTTTAAACGTTAATAAGAATGGTCCATTTGTCACATCCCTAGTGTGCCTGTGTGGGGGGTGGAAGTGGTACTATTCTCCACCACGGTGGCAGGCTGGCGGCTGGGTTTCTGATGTATTCTGTTGGGTGGTTTTCTGACTTCGCTGCTCTCTTTTTCCTCACACTTAGAGAAACATGATCAATATCTGAATTAATGTGCAAGTAAAGCGACAAANGGAAAAAGGAAACTGTCTGGCACTGTCTCTACTCTCTGCTGAGGAAAAAGGAAACTGTCTGGCACTGTCTCTACTCTCTGCTGAGGAAAAAGGAAACTGTCTGGCACTGTCTCTACTCTCTGCTGAGGAAAAAGGAAACTGTCTGGCACTGTCTCTACTCTCTGCTGAGGAAAAAGGAAACTGTCTGGCACTGTCTCTACTCTCTGCTGAGGAAAAAGGAAACTGTCTGCCACTGTCTCTACTCTCTGCTGAGAACAAAGGAAACTGTCTGGCACTGTCTCTACTCTCTGCTGAGGAAAAAGGAAACTGTCTGGCACTGTCTCTACTCTCTGCTGAGGAAAAGGGAAACTGTCTGGCACTGTCTCTACTCTCTGCTGAGGAAAAAGGAAACTGTCTGGCACGGTCTCTACTCTCTGCTGAGGAAAAAGGAAACTGTCTGGCACTGTCTCTACTCTCTGCTGAGAAAAAAGGAAACTGTCTGGCACTGTCTCTACTCTCTGCTGAGGAAAAAGCGAGCAGGCTGGCTGATTATGTCCGACGGATGCTCCGCATGGTCCTAAAGCCAGCTAATCTATATGCTCTACAGCCGTTCTATTTGAATCAGGATTGGATTTATTTGACTTTTAGTTTAGTTTTGTAGCCTACTTTTATATGTTTGGTCTTGAGCTCGGGTATGGTGACTGCCGTACTCTGCCATGCCCCACTGATGCCCTTGTGTAATAAGACCACCATACACAATAGGACCAGATTCTGCATTGTGCACGTGGATTTTTCTTATCGTTTTAATTGAAAACCGATACATACATGTCTGTTTAAACGTTAATAAAAATTGTCCATTTGTCACATCCCTAGTGTGCCTGTGTGGGGGGTGGAAGCGGTACTATTCTCCACCACGGTGGCAGGCTGGCGGCTGTGTTTCTGATGTATTCTGTTGGGTGGATTTCTGACTTCGCTGCTCTCTTTTTCCTCACACTTAGAGAAACATGATCAATATCTGAATTAATGTGCAAGTAAAGCGACAAAGCATGTCACACTGGATTTGGCACTGCCCCCACACCTCCCTACCCCAGCTGGGCTGAGAGGAGAGGAGAGGAGAGAGGAGAGGAGAGGAGAGGAGAGGAGAGGACAGGAGAGGAGAGGAGAGGAGAGGAGAGGAGAGGAGGAGAGGAGAGGAGAGAGGAGAGGAGAGGAGAGGAGAGGAGAGAGGGGAGAGGAGAGGAGAGGAGAGGAGACGAGAGGGGAGAGGAGAGGAGAGGAGAGGAGACGAGAGGGCAGGGGAGAGGAGAGGAGAGAGCAGAGAGGAGAGGAGAGGAGACGGGAGAGGAGAGAGGAGAGGGGAGAGGAGAGGGGAGGAGAGGAGAGAGGAGAGGGGAGAGGAGAGGGGAGGAGAGGAGAGGAGAGGAGAGAGGAGAGAGGAGAGAGGAGAGGGGAGAGGAGAGGGGAGAGGAGAGGAGAGGAGAGGAGAGAGGAGAGGAGAGGAGAGAGGAGAGGAGAGGAGAGGAGAGAGGGGAGAGGAGAGGAGAGGGGAGAGGAGAGGAGAGGAGAGGAGAGTGGGGAGAGGAGAGGAGAGGAGAGGAGACGAGAGGGGAGGGGAGAGGAGAGGAGAGTGCATGGAGACGGAGGGAAATAAGAGCATTCATCAATAATGAATACATTACAGGGCCAATTGGAACGCATTCAGCTTTTTAAAATCCTTTTTTGGAGGTTTTTTATTACCAGCCATATTAATTAGAGTCATTATTATTCAATAGGTAATTATGTCCACTACCCAAATGGAGGATGCTTACTGTCAGGCGGGGTCTAGTGTGTTGTGGTGGGGGGGTCTAGTGTGTTGTGGTGGGGGGGTCTAGTGTGTTGTGGTGGTGGGGTCTAGTGTGTTGTGGTGGTGGGAGGGGGGGTCTAGTGTGTTGTGGTGGTGGGAGAGGGGGTCTGTTGTGTTGTAGTGGTGGGGGGGTCTAGTGTGTTGTGGTGGTGGGAGGGGGGTCTGTTGTGTTGTAGTGGTGGGGGGGGTCTATTGTGTTGTGGTGGTGGGGGGGTCTAGTGTTGTGGTGGTGGGAGGGGGGGGTCTAGTGTGTTGTGGTGGTCGGAGGGCGGGGTCTAGTCTGTTGTGGTGGTCGGAGGGGGGGGTCTAGTGTTGTGGTGGTCGGAGGGGGGGGTCTATGTGTTGTGGTGGTCGGAGGGCGGGGTCTAGTCTGTTGTGGTGGTCGAAGGGGGGGGGGTCTAGTGTGTTGTGGTGGTCGGAGGGCGGGGTCTAGTCTGTTGTGGTGGTGGGAGGGGGGATCTAGTGTGTGTTGGTGGTGGGAGAGGGGCCTGTTGGTAGCAGTGACTACCGAAGGGCTAGACTGACCACAGGTGTGAAGTGTTGGCTAAGGGGTCTGTGGCAGACGGTGTGTGTGTGTGTGTGTGTGTGTGTGTGTGTGTGTGTGTGTGTGTGTGTGTGTGTGTGTGTGTGCGTGCGTGCGTGTGTGCCTGCGTGCGTGTGTGTGACTCACACATGTAGGAGGTGTCTCTTGTGGCCCAGTTCCTTCTCTCTTGCGTGCTGCCTTGCTTTCCTGTCCTCCCCTCCACATGCAAATTGAGCCTTGCCCTGAGGTATGTGTATGTGTATGTGTTTGTGTTTGTGTACTCCCTCTCAATATTCTATATTGAGGGAGAGCATACACAGAGAGGGATAGAGAGGCTCAGGAAGTAGAATGGTGATTTGTGTTGTACTCCTGTAATCTGGTCAGATCAGATCAGCCAGAGACAATAATACAACATCAAGCCAAATGTCACACTGCTCTTTCTTCACCTCACCTTCATCTGTACCACCTCTCTCCTCTCCTCTCCTCTCCTCTCCTCTCCTCTCCTCTCCTCTCCTCTCCTCTCCTCTCCTCTCCTCTCCTCTCCTCTCCTCTCCTCTCCTCTCCTATCCTCTCCTCTCTCTCCCGTCTTTCTGTCTCTCTCTCCTCTCTCTCGCCCCCTCTCCTCTCCCTCTCTCTCTCTTTCTCTCCCTTCTCTCTCTTTCTACCTCTCTCTACTTCACTCTCTTTTTTCTTTTTACTGCAGTGGGGAGCCGGCCCTGCTGCATAGGGAAAGACGAAGGATGGAAGAGAAAGAGTCTGAGAGAAGGAGTGAGTGAGGGTTGAAAAACAGTGAGAGAGAGGGGGAAAGGGGAGGAAAACAATGGTGAAAAGTGGGAGAAACAGATGAGAAAGGGATGACTGAATTGTTTGTTAGTGTGCCTGCAAGAGACTGATTCTGAATCAAGCAAAGTCACATGCATCACACACACATGCACACACAAACACACATAAACACACACATTAGTGTGTTGCTGGCCCATGCTGGATGGCCTGGCAGAGGGAAATTAAGCCTAACAAACGTGGCATCTGTCTCAGCAGCAGGAGCGTCCCGCCTTCCAGCCCACACGTGACCCGCCCTGCGCCTCATCCACTAAGCTCATGCCAGCCCCAGGATGTTCCGCTGCTCCGACACCCTCCCTCAACCCTCCCTCCCTCCCTCACCTTCCCTTCCTCCCCGTAACGCCTCTCTGCACTGCCAACCGCTACAAACCAACCACTCCTGCACCCGCCTGATCTGTGCCCGCAGCCACGCTTCACCCTTTGAGCAACAACCAGGAGCTAGCGATATGGATACTTTAAATATTCATAGCAGTCACAGAGCTCACAGTTCCTGCTCCTGCAACCTACAACCCTGTAGCTCAGTAGTCACCAACTGCGATTGACTAGTCGATCTTCAAGGCATTCCTAGTCGATCACCGAACATTTCTGTAGAAAAGCCAACGATAAAGGCCTGCGCTCCTTTTTATTCTTGTTGCGGGGTCATCCAACTCGGAATTCCAAGTCGGAAACTCTGGCATCTTTCTAGCGATCTGAGTTTTCCCAGTTCTTTTGACATCATGATCATCAGATGCAGGTACCATCAGTCCAGTAAAATAAAAAAACGAATTATTAGCAAATTATTTCAATTTCTGCTCAGCTGTGTCTCGTAGGTGCTACACCAACTGACCTATTTTGTTTTCAAAGCTTGAGATTTTAAATATAATATGGGCTCAAAAAGAACAACATTGTCAGGCCAGGCATATAGCCGATATGCTGTGATAATATATTAGTCCTACTGCACAAACCTCAGTCCTACAAAACTGTCTTTATTAGGTTAATGTTACATTTTTTAATGTGGTAGATCTCGGCTGGCTTTTTGACTCAGAAAAGGTGACCACTGGTCAAGCGCTACCAGGTCACACTACCACTACACTCTACACACTCTTCTCTCCTCCACCATTTTGAGAGCGGAGAGAGAGAGGGATATCTTAGAGCTCTTACTAATGTGTTTGTGCCTCTGGTTCTTGGCCAACACGCA
>NC_074666.1:79870856-79873356 GCF_029448725.1 Salvelinus fontinalis | reverse complement strand
CTTACTGTTGTTCTTTCTGCATTGAGCCTCCTCCTTACTGTTGTTCCTTCTGCCTTGAACCTCCTCCTTAATGTTTTCCTTGAACTTCCTCCTTACTGTTGTTCCTTCTGCATTGAACTTCCTCCTTACTGTTGTTCCTTCTGCATTGAACTTCCTCCTTACTGTTGTTCCTTCTGCATTGAACTTCCTCCTTACTGTTGTTCCTTCTGCATTGAACTTCCTCCTTACTGTTGTTCTTTCTGCATTGAACTTCCTCCTTACTGTTGTTCCTTCTGCCTTGAACCTCCTAATTAATGTTTTCCTTGAACTTCCTCCTTACTGTTGTTCTTTCTGTATTGAGCCTCCTCCTTACTGTTGTTCCTTCTGCCTTGAAATTCCTCCTTACTGTTGTTCCTTCTGCATTGAACCTCCTCCTTACTGTTGTTCCTTCTGCCTTGAACTTCCTCCTTAATGTTTTCCTTGAACTTCCTCCTTACTGTTGTTCCTTCTGCATTGAACTTCCTCCTTACTGTTGTTCCTTCTGCCTTGAACTTCCTCCTTACTGTTGTTCCTTCTGCATTGAACTTCCTCCTTACTGTTGTTCCTTCTGCCTTGAACTTCCTCCTTACTGTTGTTCCTTCTGCATTGAACCTCCTCCTTACTGTTGTTCCTTCTGCCTTGAACCTCCTTTCTTAATGTTTTCCTTGAACTTCCTCCTTACTGTTGTTCTTTCTGCATTGAACCTCCTCCTTACTGTTGTTCCTTCTGCATTGAACTTCCTCCTTAATGTTTTCCTTGAACTTCCTCCTTACTGTTGTTCCTTCTGCATTGAACTTCCTCCTTACTGTTGTTCCTTCTGCATTGAACTTCCTCCTTAATGTTTTCCTTGAACTTCCTCCTTACTGTTGTTCCTTCTGCATTGAACTTCCTCCTTACTGTTGTTCCTTCTGCCTTGAACTTCCTCCTTAATGTTTTCCTTGAACTTCCTCCTTACTGTTGTTCCTTCTGCCTTGAACTTCCTCCTTAATGTTTTCCTTCTTTTCCTTTTCTGCTCATCACCTTTTACCCCCAAACCATCAATTTTCTTCTCATGAAGTATCCGTCTTTTTCTCTTAATCACACTCTCCTCTTATTGGTCTATTTCAGTCTTTAGCCTCTCCAATTCACTCTTTACTCATCCTCCTTTCAACTCAAATCAGCCGTTGTCTTCTCTTAGTTTTTTATTGAACCTTTATTTAAGCAGGAAGTCATGCTGAGACCATAGTTTCTTCTGCGGAGGAGCCCTGCATGAACACTTCAATAAACAACAATAACACTATACATATATATATATATACACATCAATTACACTATACATATCTATATATATACACATCAATTACACTTTACATATCTATATACACATCAATAACACTATACATATCTATATACACATCAATTACACTATACATATCTATACACAATACATATATAAAGTATATAGTATATCTATATAAAGTATATAGATATGTATAGTGTAATTGATGTGTACATAGATATGTATAGTGTTATTGATGTGTATATAGATATGTATCGTGTAATTGATGTGTACATAGATATGTATAGTGTTATTGATGTGTATATAGATATGTATGGTGTTATTGATGTGTATATAGATATGTATTGTGTTATTCATGTGTACATAGATATGTATAGTGTTATTGATGTGTATATAGATATGTATAGTGTTATTGATGTGTATATAGATATGTATTGTGTTATTCATGTGTACATAGATATGTATTGTGTTATTGATGTGTATATAGATATGTATAGCCATCAATAACACTATACATTTCTATATACACATCAATTAGACAATACATATCTATATACACATCAATAACACAATACATATCTATGTACACATCAATTACACGATACATATCTATATAAACATCAATAACACTATACATATCTATATACACATCAATAACACTATACATATCTATATACACATCAATTACACTATACATATGAGGGTGGCAGGTAGCCTAGTGGTTAGAGCGTTGGACTAGTATCCGCAAGGTTGCAAGATCGCATCCCCGAGCTAACAAGGTAAAAATCTGTCATTCTGCCCCTGAACAAGACCATTAACCCACTGTTGTCACATCTGACCATAGAAAGCTTTTATAAGCTTTTATAAAGCTTTTATAGGTCAAGGCCTGACTGGGGGTTGTTCTAGTTTATATTTTCTATGTGGGGTTCTAGGTTTATTTTCTGTGTTGGTGTTTTGGTATGATTCCCAATTAGAGGCAGCTGGCTATCGTTGTCTCTAATTGGGGATCATACTTAAGTAGCATTTTTTCCACCTGTGGGTTATGGGATATTGTTTATGTTTAGTTGCATGTTAGCACTGCATTGTTTTCACGGTTCGTTTATTCTTTATTTGTTTTGTCTTTGCTTAAGTTTCACTTTATTCATAAAGATTATGTGGAACTCAAAGTACGCTGCGCCTTGGTCCGACATTCATTATTATAAC
>NC_074666.1:79855856-79865856 GCF_029448725.1 Salvelinus fontinalis | reverse complement strand
AGAGAGAACAGAAGAGAGAGAGAGAGAACAGAAGAGAGAGAGAGAGAGAACAGCAGGGAGAGAGAGAGAGAACAGAAGAGAGAGAGAGAGAGCAGAAGAGAGAAAGAGAGAGAGAGAACAGCAGGGAGGGAGAGAGCAGAAGAGATAAACAGAGAGAGAGAACAGAAGAGAGAAAGAGAGAGAACAGAAGAGAGAGAGAGAGAGCAGAAGCGAGAGAGAGAGAAAAGAAGAGAGAGAGATGATAAAAAGAAGTGTGATCCTGGCATGGTGTTTTAGTGAGTAAAGGAGATGGATGGAGTGGGTCTACTTCAGCTCTATACCGCTGCCAGGGAACTACTTATGCAGGCCAGGAGGAAGTACAGTAGTGGGGGACTGGGTTTAGGGACGGACACTGCTGTCAGGCTGTCCTTAAAGGGAACTGTTTTGGTGGTGAGGATGTGTGTCCCTGGGTATCTTTAGATAGGCGCACTGCATGCAGGCTTGTGGGAATGTGGAGTGGAGGAGGAAAGAGGAGAACAGATAGAGGGACACGCTGGTTTCATGTACTTTCTCTCTTTGTTCCTCTCTCATTGTTGCTGCAGGAGAGCCTCTTAAGGCTCAAGTGGAAGCTAACCTCCATTTGTTGTGTATTTAAAAAAGAATGCATGCACTTAAGTGCTCCTCATTGCCTCCCGAGCTATGGCAACAGACAGGTATAGAGAGACACTGAGTGAAAGTGGATACACACATGAAACGCCCAGGTACACTTAAAGAGACTGACACATTATCCCTATCTATCTGTATTTCTCTCTCTCTCTGTCTGTCTCTCTGTCTCTGTCTCTCTCTCTGTCTCTGTCTCTCTCTTTCTTTCTTTCACACACACACACACACACACACACACACACACACACACACACACACACACACACACACACACACACACACACACACACACACACACACACACACACACACACACACACACACACACACACACACACACACACACACATACACACACACACACACACACACACACACACACAGACTCTCTCTCTGTAGCTTTATATCTCCCAGGACAGTGCTCAGAGATGTTGAGATGGGCCCTGACCCACAGAGTAAAGAGTGAGAGTCGTTTAGACTTTAGTTAAACAAGGGCACTTACATTTTAAAGGGCCATAATCGTCAAAAAGGGAAACTGTAAAATCGATAGACGAGATGTTTAAAAAGACCAGGAAAGAACAGTAGGCGTGAATGTTGGTGGTGATAAGAATAGTTTTATGAGTAAGCGTGTGTATATACAGTGCCTTCGGAAAGTATTCGGACCCCTTGACTTTTTCCACGTTTTGTTAGGTTACAGCCTTATTCTAAAATGTATTAAATAGTTTCTTTCCCTCATCAATCTTAACACAATACCCCATAACAACAAAGCAAAAACCGGATTTTAGAAATTTTTGCTAATTTATAAAAAATAAAAAAACATTTACATAACTATTCAGACCATTTACTCAGTACTTTGTTGAAGCACCTTTGGCAGCGATTACAGCATCGCGTCTTCTTGGGTATGACGCTACAAGCTTGGCACACCTGTATTTGTGGACTTTCTCCCATTCTTCTCTGCAGATCATCTCAAACTCTGTCAGGTTGGATGGGGAGCATCGCTGCACATTTATTTTCAGGTCTCTCCAGAGATGTTCGATTGGGTTCAAGTCCGGGCTCTGGCTGGGCCACTCAAGGACATTCAGAGACTTGTCCCGAAGTTACTCCTGCGTTGTCTTGGCTGGGTGCTTAGGCTCGTTGTCCTGTTGGAAGGTGAACCTTCACCCCAGTCTGAGGGCCTGAGCGCTCTGGAGCAGGATTTCATCAAGGATTTCTCTGTACTACTGTACAGTACTGTACAAGAGTTCAATCTTGGTTTCATCAGACCAGAGAATCTTGTTTTTCATGGTCTGAGAGTCCTTAGGTGCCTTTTGGCAAATTCCAAGCGGACTGTCATGTGCCTTTTACTGAGGAATGGCTTCCGTCTGGCCACTCAACCATAAAAGCCTGTTTGGTGGAGTGCTACAGAGAGTGCTGCAGTTGTATTTCTGGAAGGTTCTCCCATCTCCACAGATGAACTCGGGAGCTCTGTCAGAGTGGCCATTGGGTCTTGGTCACCTCCCTAACCAAGGCCCTTCTCCCTTGACTGCTCAGTTTGGCTGGGCGGTCATCTCTTGGAAGAGTCTTGGTGGTTTCAAACTTCTTCCATTTCAAGAATGATGGAGGCCACTGAGTTCTTGGGGGCCTTCAACGCTGCAGACATTTTTTGGTAGCTCTGTGCCTCGACAAAATCCTGTCTCGGAGCTCTACGGACAATTGCTTCGACCTCATGGCTTGGTTTTTGCTCTGACATGCACTGTCAACTTTGGGGCCTTATATAGACAGGTGTGTGCCTTTCCAAATCATGTCCAATCGATTGAATTTATCACAGGTGGATTCCAATCAAGTTGTAGAAAAACCTGTTTTTGCTTTGTCATTATGGGATATTGTGTAGATTGATGAGGAAAACAATTAATGTAATCCATTTTAGAATAAGGCTGTAACGTAACAAAATACGTAAGGGGTCTGAATACTTTCCCGAATGCACTGTATTTGTGGGCAGTTGTGTGTTACATTACATTTACATTTAAGTCATTTAGCAGACGCTCTTATCCAGAGCGACTTACAAATTGGTGCATTCACCTTATGACATCCAGTGGAACAGCCACTTTACAATAGTGCATCTTGTGTGTATGTGAGTGTGTGTGCCTTTGTGTGGGTGCGTGCGTACTTATGTTGGGGTGTGTAAGTGGGGGCTAGATCTATATCCAGGTCACCACACAGATCCCTGTGATTCAACCAGCCCATTCTGGGCGTGCATCCAATCAGGACAGCCATCTGGTGGCCAATCAGGGCCCTTGCTGTGATGTTACAGTAACAGAGTTCAGGGTTCCGTGGGCTGGCTGGGAGGGTGTAAACGCTCTGACTCACGCTACTGGACCTCTGGGCTGGGGCTCGGGCTAGGCTGGATGGTAGGGCCACATACTGCTGCCAGTCAGCCCCAGCATATGTGAGTGGGCCTGCCAGCAGGGGATGAGGGTGTGGAGCACCAGACTGCTGGAGCAGGATGCCAGGCTACTGGAAGCAGGCTGTGGTGAATGGATGTGGATGTGTGGCCATTGACTGGAATAGCTGAGCTGGCCTGTATGCTGTGTAGTGTGGGTGGGCGTGATTACCTCTTGTGTTTGCCTATATGTGTTCATTTGTGTTTGTGATACACACCGCTGATACATACTCTTCACCTTTATTCTATAATGAAGGACTCACAATGCAGTCTGCCCACAGATTACAGCAATATCTGAATCCAAATGGAGGGTGGCAGGCGCCAGAGACAGACAACGTATGAATTTGATTGACAGACCTGTTCATTCTAATGGGATAAATATTTCAGAGCTGTCTTGCCGTGTGAATGCCACTGTAATCTAAAACAGTCTTTCTGAGACCCACTCAGGTCTCCAAACTGCTGCCCCACAACCACCCTGATCCTGAATGAGGCACCCAGCTCTGGTGCCCTGAGCCCGAGGGAGGGGGAAGGGAGGGGATGGAAAGGGAGGGGAGACAGGACGGAGTGGAAATGTACCGTGCAGCACTGACACCACCTGCGGTTAGGGGAGGGAGGAGGGGCTGGAAGGGTGGTAGAGCCCACTACAGGGCACTGGAGGAAAAGAGGAGAGTCAGGGAGGAGGAGGAAGAGGGAGCAGATGGGCTGGCTGAAACTTAACCTTAAAGGTCGTCAGTGATGAGGATCTGAGTGGTTCTATTTCTGTAACACTCATATGTGAATATTTCATGTGTGTTTATACTTCATGCACTGTACAGCATGGCATAATAATATTATTCACTAGTTGTCACAACCCACTACCAAATATCAATACAGTCAAATACAGTACTATGCTGATGTTATTACTACATACATTATACATAACCGACTATGTATACAGTATATATACAGTATAGAGCACTGCAGTATTTGCTCAGTATTTCATTGTGCACTTAACTCAACACTAGCTTGTGGTATTAATGCAAATCTGCTGGCCCAAAATATACAGTAGATCAGTGGGCTTGTGATTATTAAGGCCAGTTAAATCCATCCTGCTCTCCCTACAGCACTTATCAGATCAGTAGACTATGAGCAGCCAGCTAACCCACAGCACGGGACTTACTATCTAACACAGGCCATAAGCCGTGTTCAATAGGCATGACAAGATAAACATCAGTGAAAACATCCCCGGGTCATCATCGGACGTGTGTACGCCCATAAGAGGATCCGGCACCTCTCCGTTTTGGACTGTTTTGTTGCGGAACTTATTTGGCAGGATCTGGTAACTCTTGTGGCATGAAAAATAATTGTCACTTTTTGCAATGTAAAAATGTGAATAAATGCGATCAAAGTTCATTGGCGTTGCCTCTTCATTTCTATGATCTCTCTCTGCTCTGATAGACATGAGCCTTCAACTCTCTTCTCTCCAGCATTGCACTTCATTATTTATTTCCTTAAAAGAAACAGCCGTGGGAAGGGTTCTGGAGGAGCTGCATCACGACTGATAAATTGAAATAGATTTACCATAGTTATAGAATTACTGCTGTCTGTTCAGAAGCAAAATATCAAAATATCAACCTCCAAATGTTGTTTTCCAAAGTAAACCAAGAGAGCGAATAAGCTTCTAGCCAGTGTATTATATATTATATTATATACACTGGGTGAATCAGTAAAACTGGAAATCATTTGTAGGACTATAATTTCCTCCTCGTATTATAGCCTACAACATGGGCCTAGGAGGCTATTGATGGATTTAACACTGGGTCATTTTTATTGATCTCAGATTCTCAGTTTGTCAAAGTAGCCTATCATTTTGATCATTTGTGCAGTATAAAAACATATTCTGCCAAAGTCTCCCGTCATGTAAAATGGTGTAGAATTGCATGAAATGCGTTTATAAAAGACAAACATTTTCCCTGACCCTAGGCCACTAAAATGTTCCCCATGTGTGCAACTTCTATAAGTGCCTCTAATCTACTGCTCTATGCCCCAATGCAAAATGTTATGATATGCATGCAATGCTATATTATAAATGTGATTTTTTTTCCTTCATGCATTCCTGTACATCAGAGCTTCCCAGGTCACCCCGGTCACCCTCCTGATTTACAAATTAAGCACTGGGGCAGGGTGAGCTGAGTAAAACGTCATGGCATCACGTCAACAAAACAGAGGGAGCCCACACACTAAACCTTGATTATATTTCATGCAGCTAGAGAGAAAGGGAGGGGGGTTGTGTATACATGTGACTAGAGGTGTTATCCTAGCGGTGTACCTCCAGATGTGATAAGAGTCTTCTCCTGTTTCTTGGGATGAAGTTCTCTCTCTCTCTCTCTCTCTCTCTCTCTCTCTCTCTCTATCTCTCTCTCTCTCTCTCTCGATCTCTCGCGCGCTCTCTCTCTCTCTCTCTCTCTCTCTCTCTCTCTCTCTCTCTCTCTCTCTCTCTCTGGTACCTTGTCATTCATTGTGGCAGTGGGAGCTGATGGATCACAATGTCTCTCTGGTACCTTGTCATTCATTGTGGCAGTGGGAGCTGATGGATCACAATGACTGAGAGAAACACAACAGCAAGAGGTCAAGAGCAAGAGGTCACCTTTTAAATCTGTTTTAGTCAGTGTGCTGTAGATGTGGATTCCTACTAATGAATTGAGTTATTTTCTGTTATAAGCACTTACTAATCAAACTTTAAATGGCTGCATTGCAAATTAATAATGAATAAATAATCACTTGCATCAAAACAAAGTCTGTAATTGGTAGTAAATTAAACATACTCTAAATGATTCACATAAGAAGGATGCTGAAAATAAATACAGAATTTAAATGTTGAATGTCATTTAATGGAATACTGTAATTGTGGTTGTGAGAGACTAGAAACTTTTACGGTAACTGCATAATTGCATTTGAATGCTGTAGACATCAATAACATTCACTTGAAAACATTAGAGGCCAAATTAATTTTGGCAGAGGGATAATAGAGCCTTGGCACTGCACTGATGTGGCAGGGGAAACACTACTGTAGACTTGGTTCTGACAGTGTCAATGTGTATGAGACAGAGCGCTGCTCACTGGGGTGTGTCGGGGGGGAAATGAAAAGTGACAGAAAGCTGACGGAGGGATGAGGAACAATGTTTGTCCTTTACCGGCAGATAAAAGCAGATCAACATGTGTTACGGGTCCCCAAGGTGGACATGGGGTGGCTAATACAGAGGGTTCCATGCATGAGTGGAATTCCCATACCTGTAAATCAGCAGCATCTATGGCCAGCTAGCATACTGAGCTAGCTATGCTAAGGACTTTAAACAGAGAACAGTGTGTGGAACCCAAGAGGTAGATATGTCTAAACCCAGCTAGCATACTCTAGCTAGTTGTCACGTTCCTGACCTGTTTCTGTTAGTTTTGTATGTGTTAGTTGGTCAGGACGTGAGTTTGGGTGGGCAGTCTATGTTTTCTGTTTCTATGTTTGTTTAAGGGTGACCTAATATGGCTCTCAATTAGAGGCAGGTGTTTTTCATTTCCTCTGATTGAGAGTCATATTAAGGTAGGTGTTTTCACACTGTTAGTTTGTGGGTGGTTGTCTCCTGTGTCTGTGTATGTCGTTGCGCCACACGGGACTGTTTTCGGTTTGTTTCTATGTTCGTTCTTTTATGTAGTCAGTTTTCCCTGTTCATGCGTTCTTCGTGTTTCATGTAAGTTCGTCGTCCAGGTCTGTCTACATCGTTTATTTGTTTTGTAATTTTCCAAGTGTTTTTCGTGTTCGTCTTCGTCTTTAAATAAATTCATTATGTCTTATTCACATGCTGCGTTTTGGTCAAATCCCTGCTCCTCCTCATCGGATGAAGAGGAGGAGGAGAACCGTTACACTAGTGATACTAACAATGTTAACCATTCAGATGTAAGACCTTAGTTTTTTTTTGCAAACTTGTGGTGTATTTTAGGTATAAAAAGGCTTCTAAAGTTTGTAATTTCCATTTAAAATGTCAGACTTGATTTGCCCTAATGAAAACTGTATCAACACTTACAAAAAATGATCCACATAGTAATTCACATGTCCTTTTGCTGCAGGATTATATTTCTGCTGTAGCAAACTGTCTCAAATGAATATCCTACATCTGTAGAACAGTGTGTGTGAACCATAGAGATAGATACATAAAAACCCAGCTAGCATACTCAGCTAGTGATGCTAGTGATGCTAAAGACATTAACCAGAGAACAGTGTGTGTGAACCATAGAGACAGATACATTTAAACCCAGCTAGCGTACTTAACCAGTGATGCTAATAATGCTAACCAGAGAATAGTGTGTGTGAACCATAGAGATAGATACATCTAAACCCAGAGTGTAATCAGCTAGCGATGCTAATGATACTAACCAGAGAACAGTGTGTGAGAATACTGCATGGTGATAATAAGACAGCAATTGGCTGCCAACATCATTATAGATAATCTTTGCTCATTTTGTGCTGTGAGACAAAAGGCATGGAAAATCATTCCTTTAACAAGGAAACATGTATTTGTTTGTGGATTAGGATGACACATCCGAGCGCTACCCTTCCTCCACCCTCTGCCCCTCCTCTCTTTCCACCTCATCCTCCATGTCCACCCTGAGATGGAGGGTCCAGAATGGAGGAGGATGGAGAGGTGGGGCAGTTGGAAAGAAGGCAGAGTGCAGGTCGAGGGAAAGGCTTGTCTGACGGCGTCTGCAGCGTGTGTCTAATTGAGCGCTGTGTAGTTAATTGTTTGTGTGTAGGAGGGGAGAAATCAATCTGTTTTCTCACTGCCGTGACTTCTGGGCCCTGGGCTGATAGACTGGAGATGGCAGACACACACTAATCTCTGCCAAAAAAAACAAAAAGCAAACCTTCTTTTCTCTTGCACACTCACACATCTTCCCCTGTATACACACACACACACGTATACACACACACATGCACACACACAGACACAGAAACACACTCACACACACACACACACACACAGAGGATGTGCATGAGGGGGTTATTGAGTCAGGGTGAAGTCAGATCCATCCATCGATTGGCCGCTGGCTGAGAGAGAGAGAGTCAGAGAGAGAGAGAAGAGGAATGTGAGACCTGCACAGGTCAGAGAGAGAGAGAGAGAGAGAGATACGGGAGAGAGAGAGAGATGGGGGAGAGAGATAGGGGGAAGGGAGAGATACGGAAGAGAGAGAGATAGGGGAGAGAGATAGGGGGAGAGGGAGAGATAGGGGGAGAGAGAAAGATACAGGAGAGAGAGAGAGATGGGGGAGAGAGAGAGATACGGGAGAGAGAGAGAGAAATGGGGGAGAGAGATAGGGGGAGAGGGAGAGATAGGGGAGAGAGAGAGATGGGAGAGAGAAAGATAGGAGAGAGGGAAAGATAGGGGAGAGAGCGATAGGGGAGAGAGAGCGATAGGGGGAGAGGGAGAGATAGGGGAGAGAGAGAGATAGGGGTGAGAGATAGGGGAGAGAGAGAAAGAGAGGACAGTGGGCTATAAAGAGATAGAGAAAACCTTCTAGCTGTAATAGAGAGCTGTTTTAAATGCAGCTCATGGTTTGAAAAATAGCTACAGTAAGATAAGAAAGTCAGATAAGCTGTCTTTGGTCTAAACATTGGGTACAGCCTCGCTGGCTGAGTAAACTGGGTCTATATGACACATTAACAAATCAATGAAATAGAAACAGATACATTAATTACAATTAATTGTTATCATCGTCCTTTTATCGATAGCAATTGCTATAGATTATTGTGTCATTAATATATCATTAGCTCATGAACAAAACAACCACATTCCAAATTAACATAAAATGCCCTCTATAAATAATTTGTTCATTACCATGTTTGGCTAATATGCTCATTTACATGTGTTTAGTTATTTTTAAGGATCCTTCCATTTATGACTGAGTGTTTCTGTCAGAGCAGCACGTCTATTTGCATTTTATCTCTTCTACCAAAGAGAAACAGGGCTTTTGTTTGGTGCACCGACCTACCCTGTGAAGAAGAGAGACTAGAGAAGGGAGTGTGTGTTGGTGCTGGAAGGAGGATTTTGCAGTCAAAGCATGTCGTCTAAATTATTTACTTGGTCTCTAAATGAGATCAGAGTACCGGCACCATTCTGATCTCATTTGAGCCCTAGCTCCTCTCCCATTGGTCGTCTATAGCCTCCTGAACGGCTGTAAACTCCCTTTTGATTGGCCGGGACTTTTATTTATTTTTCAGCCATGTGAAAACCTCCTTCATTATTGATGGGAATGAAGAGCTCCTGAGGTAGAATAGGATCTGATGAGTACAAGAGGATAACATAGGATAAGGAGGAGAGGAGGGAGGCTCTCTGCAGAGGGATGGAGGGATGTGGAGAGGAAGAGAAGGAGTACGAACAGTACTGTATGATGAGAACAAGAGGAGAAAATAGGATCAAGAGGAGGAGGAGGAGCTCTCTCACTTCAGAGGGCTGGAGGGATGAGGTGGAGGACAAGTACAAACAGTACTGTACTATATTGTGGTCTGCCACCACTCTCACAAACCCCACATCTCTCGAGAGGTTATTTTATTGTCTGTCTTTATCCTGCTAGTTCTCTTTTCTCTGGCAGACCTTCATAGCTAACAAAGTAGCTATGGCAGAGTAGCAGAGAGGGAATGATTCAGGCAGAGTGACCAGACGCCTGGGACCAGGGGAACAGAAGGGAGAAAGGTCACATGAAACACCAGGCTCCATGGAGACTGGCCGGCCAGAAAGAATGTGTCGATGAACTGATGTGCTCAGGCCTTCAGGGACAGGGGGAGATGGAGGGAGAGATGGAGGGAGAAATGAGAGAAAAGAAAGCTAAATAAACTGAAATAGGAAGGGAGAGGAGTCGAGGTGGGAGGGGTGTGTGAAGGTACTGTATGGTTGGGTGTGTGTAGGTGGGCTAATT
>NC_074666.1:79813356-79853356 GCF_029448725.1 Salvelinus fontinalis | reverse complement strand
CTCTGTCCCTAATGAAGATGGATCAGGCTGGGCTGTGTGGTGGGCACACTACGTGGCACCATGCCAATCACACACACACACACAACTGGTGCCACACAGGGACAGGAGAGAGGAAGAGAGAGAGAGAGAGAGAGAGAGAGAGAGAGAGAGAGAGAGAGAGAGAGAGAGAGAGAGAGAGAGAGAGAGAGAGAGAGAGAGAGAGAGAGAGAGAGAGAGAGAGAGAGAGAGAGGGAGAGAGAGAGAGAAAGAGAAAGAGACAGGGGGGTGTTAGTTAGTACCATTATTATGTTATCATAATCCATGGTTGGCGCCTCATACGATTAATGTCAGGGACATTACTTATCCCTCTTGTTGTTATTTAGGCTTAATGGTTATGGTAAATTATGCATTTACTTCCACTGATTTGTTATGTGATTCATGTCTACAAAGTAGACAGGGTGGGATGAGGGATACAAAGTATCTCTAATTTGAATTTGAGTTAGTGGGGGGGGGTGGGGGGGGGAGAAGAGAGAGGGATGTAGAGACAAAAGTAAACAGAGAGAGAGAGACAGAGAGAGACACACAGAGACACAGAGAGAGAGAGAGACAGAGAGAGAGAGAGACACACACAGACACAGAGAGAGAGAGAGAGAGAGAGAGAGACACACACAGACACAGAGAGAGAGAGAGAGAGAGAGAGAGAGAGAGAGACACACAGACACAGAGAGAGAGAGAGAGAGAGAGAGAGAGAGAGATAGAGATACACACAGAGAGAGAGACAGATACAGAGAGGGACACAGAGAGCGACAGACAGAGAGAGAGAGACAGAGAGAGAGAGAGAGAGAGAGACACAGAGAGCGAGAGACAGAGAGAGAGAGTGCCCAGACTGTAGCGTCACCAGTGTAAATGGCATATCGTGAGGCTCACCGTGGCCCTGTTTTGTGTGAGGAGACAGGTGGACACTGAGGTCACTTCCTCCCTGTGCGTGGCGGTTGCCGTCGGAGACGGCTGGTGGCATGGCCTCCTGTTGCATCAGTAATAATAAACAGTGACAAGCTCCCCCCGTCCCCTCAAACAACTATAAATCACAGGCTACGCCGTGATAGAGAACACCAACACAGAGATACACAGGGATCACGCTCCTCACTGTACTGCCTGTAGCATGGTGTCAACACTGACTGACTGGAGAGAGACTATCTCTGTCTCTAGTACCACACACACAGACTGACGGGCAGTGGCAGAGATACTTCAGCTATCACCCATACACACACGGCCTGCCAAACAGGCACCCACACATGAATGCCGGAACACACATGCACACTCAACACACACACCTTCAGTCTGGTTGGGCAGGATAACATGCCCTGGCGCCGCTGATTGTTCTCTATCAGCTTTCTCTGTAAAAGGTGGTGTTCTAATTGGCTGTACCAGTCAGGAGGAGGGTGCTTGGTAAGGAGAGTCAGGTACTGCACTTCCAGTAGACATATGATGGGAATAGATGAAAGTCACTAGAGATGAGTAGAGGTGAGTGTGTTATGATTTATGGAGAAAGGAGGACAGAGGTGCTTCTAGAGGGGTACAGAATGGTACATGAGAGTATGTATGTTGAGTGAAGTGAGAGCTCTCTGTCTCTGTCCTCTCTCTTCCTTCTCTATCTTTTTATCACGCTTACTCTATCTCCCTCCCTTTCTCCCTTACTCCCTCCTTCTCTCTCTCCCGTCCTCTCTCCCCCCTCCCTCCCTCTCTCTCCGTCCCCTCTCTCCCCCCTCCCTCCCTCTCTCTCCGTCCCCCATCTCCCCTTTCTGGCTCTGACTGTGACACCAGCTCTGTTTGATATCCTACCACTGTGTTCTGCTGCTCTGCAGATTCCCCTGTCTCATTTGCATTCTCTTATCGCACATAGTTCCATTAATGTCTTCTCCTGTTTAATGTCTCCTCCCTCCGCCTCCTTCCCTCTGTTTTCCTCAAATGTGCTTCCTTTTTTTACGTCTCCCCCTGTTTTTGCAGCAGGGCTGTATTCCCTGTCGTCGGCGATACAGCTCTCTGCTCAGCCAGAGTTAGTAATCAAACACATTCGCCTCTTAATACACAGGCCATTACATGAGGTCTGATGTTCCATCTGCACATGGCCTAGCACAATGGTATCATTATAGAAAGAGCCTAGCCTGCAGCTCCTGCTACAGTAGGGCTAGCTCCCATCTCCCAGCGATCAGCCCTCCCTGTCTCCTTAACAGACCCGCCTAGCCAGTAAATAGAGACAGAGTGTAAGCATGATCTGCCCTGAATGTGCTAGTGGTATTGTCAATGTGATCTGCCCTGACCTGAATGTGCTAGTGTTGTTTGTTGTTAGCATTATCTGCCCAAAATGTGTTAGTGTTTTCATTAGGCCTATTTAACCTGAATGCGCTAGTGTTAGCTTGTGTTATGGTTACAGAATGGGGTAGCCTTTGACTAATGGCTAATGCCACTGACTTGAGCGGTGATATCGTTAGCCGTAAGATGGTGGTGGTAGTGTTGCTGTAAGACTATACTATGGTGTGGCATTAGCGATAGCCTCACCATCCGTCGTGAAACAGGATCAGTGTTGTTAACAACTAATCTGACCTGTAATGTTAGTTAGCCAGAATATGCCAGTCAGTGTGGGCTACACAGAATAGGCTGCTTCAGTGTATCCTAATGTTGTGGTAATAACAGCTTTACTAAGGTGGTAGTGGTACAGTACAGTGCTAAGTGTTATCATAATGAATGGGTAGCATGCTACTAAGGTGCTTGTATAACTATTCTGTGTATTCTGTGATATCTGCAGCACAAAGACCAGAGTGATATTCAGACAATGTGTTTTGGGGTCCTACTGTATTTTGACACTACAAATAATCATTTTCAGACAGAACTACGCCTCAGTACTCAACGTCACTTTTAGTTTATACTGATAAAAGCCTAACACTTTCCTCGTTACGGAATAATCCAATTCCTAGCATTCTGTTAATGGGGGATTTTGACACACACACAGAAACATTGGCAAGTGTGTCTAAATTGTCACTTTTCCTAATTTACATAATCATGAAATTAAATTTGACTGTCATACCTTCTTCCATGTCCTGAAACGAGAGTTTGACAGTAAAAGGCCATCCAATGCCTCCCACTCCGGAGCACTCCGACGCAGATGGCGGTGGTAATGATGTTTCATGGTATGTCTGTTACGTTTTGAAAGGAAAAGTGGGATAATTATATTCATTTTGGAGAGTGATTAGTTTTGCGGGGGTGAAGGAGTAATTCATTAATTACATTTCATCTACGTCTGTGGTCACACCTCCCTGTATTGCTGATACTTGCGTAGACACTGTGATGGAGTCTGGTAGACTGTTACCTTCCAGAGGTTATAATGAGTCAGAGCCCCCAAGCCCCTTTTTATTATTATTTATATATTTCACCTTTATTTAACCAGGTCGGCCAGTTGAGAACAAGTTCTCATTTACAACTGCGACCTGGCCAAGATAAAGCAAAGTAGTGCGACAAAAAACAACAACACAGAGTTACACAAGAACAAATGTACAGTCAATAACACAATAGAAAAATCTATATACAGTGTGTGCAAATGTGTTAAGGAGGTAAGGCAATAAATAGGCCACAGTAGCGAAGTAATTACATTTTAGCAAATTAAAAACTGGAGTGATAGATGTGCAGATGATGATGTCCAAGTAGAAATACGTGTGCAAAGAGCAAAAAAAATAATATGGGGATGAGGTAGGTAGTTGGATGGGCTATTTACAGATGGGCTGTGTAGAGCTGCAGCAATCAGTAAGCTACTCAGATAGCTGATGCTTAAAGTTAGTGAGGGAGATATAAGTCTCCAACTTCAGCGATTTTTGTAATTCGTTCCAGTCATTGGTAGGAGAGAACTGGAAGGAAAGGCGGCCAAAGGAAGTGTTGGCTTTGGGGGTGACCAGTGAGATATACCTGCTGGAGCGAGTGCTACGGGTGGGTGTTGCTATGGTGACCAGTGAGCTGAGATAAGGCGGAGCTTTACCTAGCAAAGACCTATAGTTGACCTAGAGCCAGTGGGTCTGGCGATGAATATGCAGCGAGGGCCAGCCGAAGAGAGCACACAGGTCGCAGTGGTGGGTGGTATATGGGGCTTTGGTGACAAAACGGATGGCACTGTGATAGACTGCATCCAGTTTGCTGAGTAGCGAGTTGGAGGCTATTTTGTAAATGACATTGCCGAAGTCGAGGATCGGTAGCATAGTCAGTTTTGCGAGGGTATGTTTGGCAGCGTGAGTGAAGGAGGCTTTGTTGCGAAATAGGAATAGCATGCATTTAGGTCTACTTGCGTTTAAGAGCAGTTGGAGGCCACGGAAGGAGAGTTGTATGGCATTGAAGCTCGTCTGGAGGTTAGTTAACACAGTGTCCAAAGAAGGGCCAGATGTATACAGAATGGTGCCGTCTGTCTAGAAGTGGATCAGGGAATCACCAGCAGCAAAAGCGGCATCATTGATATATACATCGAAAAGAGTCGGCCCGAGAATTGAACACTGTGGTACACCCATAGAGACTACCAGAGGTCCGGACAACAGGCCTTCCGATTTGACACACTGAACTCTATCTGAGAAGTAGTTAGTGAACCAGGCAAGGCAGTCATTAGCGAATCCAAGGCTGTTGAGACTGCCGATAAGAATACGGTGATTGACAGAGTCGAAAGCCTTGGCCAGGTCAATGAAGATGGCTGCACAGTACTGTCTTTTATCGATGGCGGTTATGATATCGTTTAGGACCTTGAGCGTGGCTGAGGTGCACCCGTGACCAGCTCAGAAACCGGATTGCACAGCGGAGAAGGTACGGTGGGAATCGAAATGGTCAGTGATCTGTTTGTTAACTTGGCTTTCGAAGACTTTAGAAAGGCAGGAAAGGATGTATATAGGTCTGTAACAGTTTGGTTCTGGAGTGTCATCCCCTTTGAAAAGGGGGATGACTGCGGCACCTTTCTAATCTTTAGGAATCTCGTACGATACAAAAGAGACGTAATAGGGGTAGTAATAGGGGTTGCAACAATGGTGGTGGATAATTTTAGAAAGAGAGGGTCCAGATTGTCTAGCCCAATTGATTTGTACAGGTCCAGGTTTTGCAGCTCTTTCAGAACATCTGCTATCTGGATTTGGGTAAAGGCGAAGCTGGGGAGTAGCTGCGGGGGATACGGAGCTGTTGGCTGGAGTTGGGGTAGCCAGGAGGAAAGCATGGCCAGCCATAGAGATATGCTTATTGAAATTCTCAATTATCGTGGATTTATTGGTGGTGACAGTGTTTCCTAGCCTCAGTGCATTGGGCAGATGGGAGGAGGTGCTCTTATTCTCCATGGAATTTACAGTGTCCTAAAACGTTTTGGAGTTAGAGCTACAGGATGCAAATTTCTTTTTGAAAAAGCTAGCCTTTGCTTTCCTAACTGACTGCGTGTATTGGTTTCTGACTTCCCTGAAAGTTGCATATCACGGGGACTATTCGATGATAAGAGAGGTTGCATCTCTGGAGGCGCTAGTTATGCTAGGTGAAGTCACCGCATGTGTGGGAGGTGGCACAAAAGAAGTATCTGAGGCATGTTGAGTGGGACTAGGGGCTCCGCAGTAAAATAAATCAATGATAACTACCCAATACAACAGTATACAAGTCATATTGACATTAGAGAGAGACATAAAGCAAGGCATAAAGAAATCCCAGGTGTTGATTGGGAGAGATGGCTAAGACAACAACGGGTAAGATAACAACAGCTAGTCAGCTAAGACAACAACAACAGGTAAAATGGTGATGAATAGAAAGGGTCAGTTAACTACACGCAGGGCCTGAGTTCGAGGCTGGGGCCGACAGATAAACAAAATAATCAAAATGTAGTACCGTGATTAATGAACAGTCCAAATCATCAAATCAAATCAAATGTATTTATATAGCCCTTCTTACATCAGCTGATATTTCAAAGTGCTGTACAGAAACCCAGCCTAAAACCCCAAACAGCAAGCAATGCAGGTATAGAAGCACGGTGGCTAGGAAAAACTCCCTATAAAGGCCAAAACCTAGGAAGAAACCTAGAGAGGAACCAGGCTATGAGGGGTGGCCTGTCCTCTTCTGGCTGTGCCGGGTGGAGATTATAACAGAACATGGCCAAGATGTTCAAATGTTCATAAATGACCAGCATGGTCAAATAATAATAATCACAGTAGTTGTCGAGGGTGCAGCAAGTCAGCACCTCAGGAGTAAATGTCAGTTGGCTTTTCATAGCCGATCATTAACCTGTCTAGGACTGGGGTGCCGCTAGCGGCACACCCCCCCCCACATTCCACTGAAAAGGCAGAGCGCAAAATTCAATTTATTTTTTATTTTTTTATATTTAACTTTCACACATTAAAGTCCAATACAGCTAATGAAAGACACAGATCGTGTGAATCCAGCCAACATGTCCGATTTTTAAAATGTTTTACAGGGAAGACACAATATGTAAAGATATAAATCTATTAGCTAAACTCATTAGCATAAGACACCATCTTTTATTTGTCCACCAACACCAGTAGCTATCACCAATTCGGCTAAACTAAGATATTGATAGCCACTAACCAAGAAAAAAACTCATCAGATGACAGTCTGATAACATATTTATGGTATAGGATAGGTTTTGTTAGAAAAATGTGCATATTTCAGGTAGATGTCATAGTTTACAATTGCACCCACCTACACAAATGGACTAGAATAAATATATAGAGCAACGTGTTTACCTAATTACTATTTATCAAACATTTCGTAAAAATACACATCATACACTAATCGAAAGACACAGATCCTGTGAATACAGACAATATTTCAGATTTTCTAAGTGTCTTACAGCGAAAACACAATAAATCGTTATATTAGCATACCACATATGCAAACGTTACCAGAGCATTGATTCTAGCCAAAGAGAGCGATAACGTAAACATAACCAAAATATATTAATTTTTTCACTAACCTTCTCAGAATTCTTCAGATGACACTCCTGTAACATCACATTACAACATACATATACAGTTTGTTCGAAAATGTGCATATTTAGCCACCAAAATCATGGTTAGACAATGACAAAAGTTGCCCAGCTGGTCAGACAATGTCGTGCGCCATATTAGACAGTGATCTAGTCGTATACATAAATACTCATAAACGTGACTAAAATATATAGGGTGGACAGCGTTTGATAGACAATTTAATTCTTAATACAATCGCTGATTTACATTTTTTTAATTATCCTTACTTTTCAATACAGTTTGCGCCAAGCGAAGCTACGTCTAGCAAGATGGCGTCATAAGCGATTAACATTTCTCGACAGAAACACGATTTATCATAATAAATTGTTCCTACTTTAAGCTGTTCTTCCATCAGAATCTTGGGCAAAGAATCCTCTCTTGGGTCTAATCGTCTTTTGGTCGAAAGCTGTCCTCTTGCCATGTAGAAATGCCCATTGCGTTCGGCATGAACTGGAACCGTGCCCAGAGATTCACAGTGTCTCAGAAATAAATGTTCCAAAATCGCACTAAACGGATATAAATTGCTATAAAACGGTTTAAATTAACTACCTTATGATGTTTTTAACTCCTATAACGAGTAGAAACATGACCAGAGAAATATAACTGGCTACACTAATGTTTGGAAAAAGAGTAGGTCGGTGTCCTCCGCGCGCCTGACGCACCTAGAAAAGAGTTCCTACCTACACGTGTTTTTGTTTTATAGGGGCTGTGATTGCGCAATCGATACCATTCAAATCGTCATCACGTAAAGGCATCCAGGGGAAGACGTAAGCAGTGTCTGTATACTCATAGCAATAACAGTGGCCTTTTAACTGACTCCAGATCAGGGGCCAAAATGTGTGAAATCTGACTCCATGTCAGGGAAATTGCTGTAGAATGAGTTCTGTTCCACTCAGAGACAAAATTTCAACGGCTATAGAAACTAGAGACTGTTTTCTATCCAATAATAATAATAATATGCATATTGTACGATCAAGAATTTAGTAGGAAGCCGTTTAAAAAATTACACGATTTCCATAAATAGTGACAACAGCACCCCCTAGCCTCAACAGGTTTTAAGAGTATCTCTACCGCTCCTGCTGTCTCTACCCCAACTCCGGCCAAGCAGGCATCAGCTATGTAGCCAAGTGATCATAGGGTCCAGTGAACAGCAATAGATGAAACAGGGAAGCCGTTAGGTTGCCGTTACTATGCTAGCAAGCAGGAGACACGACGTTCACAAAGTTAGCAGGCCATGGTTGCAGAAGCATCATCACCGACGTCCGGCAAAGGCCGGTTGAGGAGACATCGGACGAAATTACGTCGGCAGAGCAGTTGTGATGGATCGGTGGGGCTCTGTGTCGACAAAGGATCCAGGCCAATTGGCAAAAGAGGTATTGTAGCTGGAGTAATTTAGTTTGCTAGCCGGGATATGCGCCTGGCTCGAGGCTACTGGTGCTAGTTTCGGGACAAGGGCGTTAGCCACTATAGCCACTCGGTAGCAGCTAGTTAGCTGCGATGAACCGATGCAAAGGTCCAGAGCTTACGGCAGGATTCCGGTGATGTAGTGGCTTCTAGTCGTGTTAGTGAAGAGTCCGAGAGGCATCAGCTGTGTAGCCGAGTGATCAAAGGGTCCACTGAGTAGGCTGGAAGATGGGCCTGGCTCAAGGCTGGCTTCGGGGCCGGGCCACTCGGTAGCAGCTAGCTAGTTGCGATGATCCGGAGTAATGGTCCAGAGCTTACGACAGGAATTTGGGGATGTAGTGGAGAAAAGCAGTCCAATATGCTCAGGGTTGATATCGCGCTGTGCAGACTGGCTGGTATTATCCAGGCTAAAAGCGGCTGGTGTCTGAGCTAAAGGTAAAGGCCGCTAGCAGTGGCTAACAATGACTAAATAGCTAGTAGCTAATTAGCTGGTTAGCCTCTGATGGCTAGCTTCCGATGTAGGTTCTAGCTATAATATCTAAAAAAAATAGCAGATCCATATCACATTGGGTGAGGCGGGTTTCCGGAAAGTATATTTAATTTAAAAATGGAAAAAGAGATTGAAATATATTGAAATGTATACAAAAAAATATGAAAAAAAAATTTCATTTACAAGGGACAGCGACAAACACGTCTGCACTGCTACGCCATCTTGGACTAATATGAGTCACCCCAACACATCTGTCTCTTCAGTCAGCATCATCATCTAGACCAGTGTTTCCCAACCCACAACAGTACACATTTTTGTTGTAGCCCGGGACAAGCACACCTCATAAGGGGCTAGAGGCGTCACTACAGACTCCCTGGTTCAAATCCAGTCTGTATCACAACCGGACGTGATTGGGAGTCTCATAGGGCGGCGCACAATTGGTCTGGGTTTGGCCGGGGTAGGCCGTCATTGTAAATAAGAATGTGTTCTTAACTGACTTATAAATAAAGGTTCAATAAATAATAATAATTCAGCTCATTGAGGGCTTGATGATTAGTTGACAAGTTGAATCAGGTGTGTTTGTCCAGGGTTACAATAAAAATGTATACTGTTGGGAAACACTGGTCTAGTATCAATGATAGAACTGGCTCTGGAGACAGACAGAGGATTTTTGTATTCTAGTGCGTTAGATCTGGGCTGAGAACGAACCAAAGAGGCAGATGCTCAGTGACTAAAATGTAAAATGTATCTGTACAGTAGCTCTGCTGGCCAACATTTAATACCACCGTCTTACTGGCTGTTTGGTTTGGTCTCAGCCCAGATCTAACACACTGGAATACAAAGATCCTCTGTCTGTCACTACACTGTCACCAGAGCAAGTATAACCATTACAGAGAATACAGAGAATACAAAGCGTGTATACATGGGAAAAGGCTCAGAAACTGCTGCTCCAATAAATCCCTGATCACACTGTTACTGTAAGCAGTGTCATCATGACAGTGTTGGCTAGCTAAACTGATCATGCAATTTATGGAAGTAATCGCTTCTCGTGTCTTCTCATATCGTTTTAGAAACGTCTCTGTTTTGTGATAGAGTCTCAGCATAGCAGACGTTCCGTTAAGTACTAGACCGTATGACCTCTGATGACCTGGATTCTACTGTAATTACTGTACCAGTCCTTCCATTCCCTTTGTTACTCACATTTAATTACAGTACCAACTCACAATCCATGTTTGAGTTGAATTGGCTCGATAGAAGACATTTTTTCATACTTACCCTATCTTAGACCTCAGTCTTTCCCTGAAACATTTGAGGTCTAACCATCAATCCTAATCGCTCACGGAATGACTGAGCTTCATCTTGAAATACCATGACTTTTCTATCCGTGAGGTAACTAGCTATCATAACTCATGACTGTCAAGCTAAAGAGACCGTCAGTGGCTTTTTTCCCACGAGCATTGGAGTGTACTTGTCTCTTTCTGTGTTCGCCATCTTGCACCATTTCCTGAGTTGTTTATGTTACATAGCTCATATTGAAAGCTATTGAAATGCTAATGAAGTTACTGAGGGTTGCCAGGGCCGTTTATTTGGCAGGCGTTCAGGTGTAAATGAACTTCTGAAGATGCAGTAGCATTAGTCAAATCACCTGTGTGGATCTATAGGCCTCCGACCACAAACTGACCAGACACCACTCAGTCAGCACGACCATGCCACACATTGACCTGACCACACGGTCATGTCTTGACCTCACACTCATCATGTTGATCTTGACATTGATTTTGCTTTTGCCTCCGTGGGCGATTGTGATTTTATTGGCGTGGGTGTATAATAGTGTCTATGGAGGCTGTAGTTATAGTACTGTTGTGGCAAGAGAACTGTATGCAATACAGTAGGCCTACTGAGTACTGTGTACTACTGTGTACTTGCCAATTGTAATCACTTATTCAGTCATTTATTAAGTAATTGTCCATTCACATCCATCCAGTTCTTTCTTGTCTGATATGGTTCTGGAGGCCTTGCTATGTTGACAGGGGAAAACATGGGTGCCATCATGACAATCGGATCACACATTAGGAAAGTGACCAAAATAGCTTTTTACCACCTGAGAAGCATTGCCAAGGTGCGTCCGTTTCTCTCTCAGGCTGATACAGAGAGACTCATAATGCTTTTATTACAAGCAGGCTTGACTACTGTAATGTTCCAAAAAAGTAATTGGTGAACTGTAAAACATACAGAATGGTACAGCATAGGTACTGACCAAGACCAGACAGAGAGCATACATTACCGTGGTTTTAAAGTCTCTGCACTAGCTGCCTGTTAGTTTTCATTTGAAGATGATTCTATTGGTTTTTAAATCAATCCACGATTGTGCACCCCAATACATGTCAGACGTGATTTTTAGTTATGTACCCAGTAGGTCCCTCAGGTCTTCTGGCATTTTAACTCTCCCAAAGCCCAGGACCAAGAGGCATGGAGAGGCAGCCTTTAGTTATTATGCCCCCAGCCTCTGGAATAGCCTGCCAGAGAATCTGAGGGGGGCTGAAACTGTGGACGTATTTAAAAGAGATGTTAAAACAGCCCTTTTTAGCTTTGTTTTACCTCAGGGTGCTTTTTAGTCCTTCAGTTTTACTGTTATTATTTAGCTTTTTATCCTCTGATGTTTCTAAATAGGAAATATTTGTTTTTTTTAATGCATTTATTTATTTATTTCCTGTGAAGCTCATTGCGTTGCATTCATGTCTGAAATGTGTTATATAAATGAACCTTTGATTTGACAATCCAGCCATGATCAGCCGCTGTCAGTCCTGTTACACTAACTAACCATGTAGCGTCTGGAAGGAAGACGTATGACTCCTGTTTTAGATCATTCTGTCTATCTGCCGCTAAAGCAAATAGATAATAATGATCTCCGTGATTATAGTATTGATCCAATACAAGTGGATAATGAGGTTATTTGCCTTAGATCAAGGCAACCAGTAAATTAATCACAGAGAAAGAGAGAGAGAAAGGTTGTATTAGATACAAGATGAGAGAGAGAGAGAGAGAGAGAGAGAGAGAGAGAGAGAGAGGGGGGGGGGGGTTGTTTTAGATACAAGATGAGAGAGAGACAGAGGGGTTATATTAGATACAAGATGAGAGAGAGAGAGGGGTTATATTAGATACAAGATGAGAGAGAGACAGAGGGGTTATATTAGATACAAGATGAGAGAGAGACAGAGGGGTTATATTAGATACAAGATGAGAGAGACAGAAAGGGTTGTATTAGATGCAAGATGAGAGAGAGAGAGTGGTTGTATTAGATGCAAGATGAGAGAGAGAGAGGGGTTGTATTAGATGCAAGATGAGAGAGAGACAGAGGGGTTATATTAGATACAAGATGAGAGAGAGACAGAGGGGTTGTATTAGATACAAGATAAGAGAGAGACAGAGGGGTTGTATTAGATACAAGATGAGAGAGAGACAGAGAGGTTGTATTAGATGCAAGATGAGAGAGAGACAGAGGAGTTATATTAGATACAAGATGAGAGAGAGACAGAGGAGTTATATTAGATGCAAGATGAGAGAGAGACAGAGGAGTTATATTAGATACAAGATGAGAGAGGGAGAGAGGTTGTATTAGATGCAAGATGAGAGAGGGAGAGAGGGGTTATATTAGATACAAGATGAGAGAGAGAGAGAGGGGTTATATTAGATACAAGATGAGAGAGAGAGAGGGGTTATATTAGATACAAGATGAGAGAGAGAGAGGGGTTATATTAGATACAAGATGAGAGAGAGAGAGGGGTTGTATTAGATAGAAGATGAGAGAGGGAGAGAGAGAGAGGTTCTATTCGATACAAGATGAGAGAGGGAGAGTGGGGTTGTATTAGATACAATATGAGAGAGGGAGAGGGCATGTACCAGATGCTCAGCAGGCTCTGCTCACACTTACTGGCCTGAGGCCAAACCACACGGCCAACAACATTGGACACTTTATGGAACAAAAAGCCTTCACTATATCATCCTGGAATATCCCAGGCCTGAGGTCATCTGCCTTTGGCCTAAAGAGCAGGAACCCGGACTTCACCAAAGAAATCGGTAATGCAGACATTGTCATCCTGCAAGAAACATGGTATAGCGGAGACGGGCCCACTGGTTGCCCTCTAGGTTACAGAGAGCTGGTAGTCCCATCCACCAAACTACCAGGTGTGAAACAGGGAAGGGACTCAGGGGGAATGCTAATTTGGTATAGAGCAGACCTAACTCACTCCATTAAATTAATCAAAACAGGAACATTTTACATTTGGCTAGAAATTCAAAAGGAAATTATCTTAACAGAGAAAAATGTCCTCCTGTGTGCTACCTATATCCCCCCACTAGAATCCCCATACTTTAATAAAGACAGCTTCTCCATCCTGGAGGGGGAAATCAATCATTTCCAGGCCCAGGGACATGTATTAGTCTGTGGCGACCTAAATGCCAGAACTGGACAAGAACCTGACACCCTCAGCACACAGGGGGACAAACACCTGCCTGCAGGTGACAGCATTCCCTCCCCCATATGCCCCCCTAGGCACAACTATGACAACATAACCAACAAAAACGGGTCACAACTCCTGCAGCTCTGTCGGACGCTGGGTATGTACATAGTCAATGGTAGGCTTCGAGGGGACTCCTATGGTAGGTACACCTATAGCTCATCTCTTGGCAGTAGCACTGTAGACTACTTTATCACTGACCTCAACCCAGAGTCTCTCAGAGCGTTCACAGTCAGCCCACTGACACCCCTATCAGACCACAGCAAAATCACAGTCTACTTGAACAGAGCAATACTCAATCATGAGGCATCAAAGCCAAAGGAACTGAGTAACATTAAGAAATGCTTTAGATGGAAGGAATGCAGTTTGGAAACCTACCAAAAAACAATTAGGCAACAGCAAATTCAATCCCTTTTAGACAACTTCCTGGGTAAAACGTTCCACTGCAATAGTGAAGGTGTAAACTTGGCAGTAGAAAGTCTTAACAGTATATTTGACCTCTCAGCTTCCCTATCAAATCTAAAAATCTCAAATAGAAAACCGAAGAAAATGAACAACAATGACAAATGGTTTGATAAAGAATGCAAAAATCTAAGAAATAAATTGAGAAACCTGTCCAACCAAAAACATAGAGACCCGGAAAACCTGAGTCTACGCCTTCACTATGGTGAATCACTAAGACAATACAGAAATACAGTACGGAAAAAGAAGGAACAGCACGTCAGAAATCAGCTCAATGTAATTGAAGACTCCATAGACTCTAACCAATTCTGGGAAAATTTGAAAACACTAAACAAACAACAACACGAAGAATTATCTATCCAAAATGGAGATGTATGGGTAAACCACTTCTCCAATCTTTTTAGCTCTATAACAAAGAATAAAGAGCAAAAACATATACATGATAAAATACAAATCCTAGAATCAACTATTAAAGACTACCAGAACCCACTGGATTCTCCAATTACCTTGAATGAGTTACAGGACAAAATAAAAACCCTCCAACCCAAAAAGGCCTGTGGTGTTGATGGTATCCTTAATGAAATGATCAAATATACTGACAACAAATTCCAATTGGCTATACTAAAACTCTTTAACATCGTCCTTAGCTCTGGCATCTTCCCCAATATTTGGAACCAAGGACTGATCACCCCAATCCACAAAAGGGGAGACAAATTTGACCCTAATAACTACCGTGGAATATGCGTCAACAGTAACCTTGGGAAAATCCTCTGCATTATCATTAACAGCAGACTCGTACATTTCCTCAATTTGGCATGAGGGTCTGCTATACAAATTGATGGAAAGTGGTGTTGGGGGTAAAACATACGACATTATAAAATCCATGTACACAAACAACAAGTGTGCGGTTAAAATTGGCAAAAAACACACACATTTCTTCACACATGGTCATGGGGTGAGACAGGGATGCAGCTTAAGCCCCACCCTCTTCAACATATATATCAACGAATTGGCGCGGGCACTAGAACAGTCTGCAGCACCCGGTCTCACCCTACTAGAATCCGAAGTCAAATGTCTACTGTTTCCTGATGATCTGGTGCTTCTGTCACCAACTAAGGAGGGCCTACAGCAGCACCTAGATCTTCTGCACAGATTCTGTCAGACCTGGGCCCTGACAGTAAATCTCAGTAAGACCAAAATAATGGTGTTCCAAAAAAGGTCCAGTCACCAGGACCACAAATTCCATCTAGACACCGTTGCCCTAGAGCACACAAAAAACTATACATACCTCGGCTTAAACATCAGCACCACAGGTAACTTCCACAAAGCTGTGAACGATCTGAGAGATAAGGCAAGAAGGGCCTTCTATGCCATCAAAAGGAACACAAATTTCAACATACCAATTAGGATCTGGCTAAAAATACTTGAATCAGTCATAGAGCCCATTGCCCTTTATGGTTGTGAGGTCAAATCAAATCAAAATCAAATCAAATCAAATTTTATTAGTCACATACACATGGTTAGCAGATGTTAATGCGAGTGTAGCGAAATGCTTGTGCTTCTAGTTCCGACAATGCAGTAATAACAACAAGTAATCTAACCTAACAATTCCACAACTACTACCTTATACACGCAAGTGTAAAGGGATAAAGAATATGTACATAAAGATATATGAATGAGTGATGGTACAGAACGGCATAGGCAAGATGCAGTACATGGTATAGAGTACGGTATATACCTATGAGATGAGTACTGTAGGGTATGTAAACATAAAGTGGCATAGTATAAAGTGGCTAGTGGTCCATGTATTACATAAGATGGCAAGATGCAGTAGATGATATAGAGTACAGTATATACATATACATAAGAGATGTGTAATGTAGGGTATGTAAACATTATATTAGGTGGCATTGTTTAAAGTGGCTGGTGGTACGTTTTTACATAATTTCCATCAATTCCCATTTTTAAAGTGGCTGGAGTTGAGTCAGTATGTTGGCAGCGGCCGCTAAATGTTAGTGGTGGTTGTTTAACAGTCTGATGGCCTTGAGATAGAAGCTGTTTTTCAGTCTCTCGGTCCCTGCATTGATGCACCTGTACTGACCTCGCCTTCTGGATGATAGCGGGGTGAACAGGCAGTGGCTTGGGTGGTTGTTGTCCTTGATGATCTTTATGGCCTTCCTGTGACATCGGGTGGTGTAGGTGTCCTGGAGGGCAGGTAGTTTGCCCTGTGGTGATGCGTTCTGCAGACCTCACTACCCTCTGGAGAGCCTTACGGTTGTGGGCGGAGCAGTTGCCGTACCAGGCGGTGATACAGCCCGACAGGATGCTCTCGATTGTGCATCTGTAGAAGTTTGTGAGTGCTTTTGGTGACAAGCCGAATTTCTTCAGCCTCCTGAGGTTGAAGAGGCGCTGCTGCGCCTTCTTCACAACGCTGTCTGTGTGGGTGGACCAATTCAGTTTGTCCGTGATGTGTACACCGAGGAACTTAAAACTTTCCACCTTCTCCACTACTGACCCGTCGATGTGGATAGGGGGGTGCTCCCTCTGCTGTTTCCTGAAGTCCACAATCATCTCCTTTGTTTTGTTGACGTTGAGTGTGAGGTTATTTTCCTGACACCACACTCCGAGGGCCCTCACCTCCTCCCTGTAGGCCGTCTCGTCGTTGTTGGTAATCAAGCCTACCACTGTAGTGTCGTCCGCAAACTTGATGATTGAGTTGGAGGCGTGCATGGCCACGCAGTCGTGGGTGAACAGGGAGTACAGGAGAGGGCTCAGAACGCACCCTTGTGGGGCCCCAGTGTTGAGGATCAGCGGGGTGGAGATGTTGTTACCTACCCTCACCACCTGGGGGCGGCCCGTCAGGAAGTCCAGGACCCAGTTGCACAGGGCGGGGTCGAGACCCAGGGTCTCGAGCTTGATGACGAGTTTGGAGGGTACTATGGTGTTAAATGCTGAGCTGTAGTCGATGAACAGCATTCTCACATAGGTATTCCTCTTGTCCAGATGGGTTAGGGCAGTGTGCAGTGTGGTTGCGATTGCGTCGTCTGTGGACCTATTGGGTCGGTAAGCAAATTGGAGTGGGTCTAGGGTGTCCGGTAGGGTGGAGGTGATATGGTCCTTGACTAGTCTCTCAAAGCACTTCATGATGACGGAAGTGAGTGCTACGGGGCGGTAGTCGTTTAGCTCAGTTACCTTAGCTTTCTTGGGAACAGGAACAATGGTGGCCCTCTTGAAGCATGTGGGAACAGCAGACTGGGATAAGGATTGATTGAATATGTCCGTAAACACACCAGCCAGCTGGTCTGCGCATGCTCTGAGGACGCGGCTGGGAATGCCGTCTGGGCCTGCAGCCTTGCGAGGGTTAACACGTTTAAATGTTTTACTCACCTCGGCTGCAGTGAAGGAGAGCCCGCAGGTTTTGGTAGCGGGCCGTGTCAGTGGCACTGTATTGTCCTCAAAGCGGGCAAAAAAGATATTTAGCCTGTCTGGGAGCAAGACATCCTGGTCCGCGACGGGGCTGGTTTTCTTTTTGTAATCCGTGATAGACTGTAGACCCTGCCACATACCTCTTGTGTCTGAGCTGTTGAATTGCGATTCTATTTTGTCTCTGTACTGGGACTTTGCCTGTTTGATAGCCTTGCGGAGAGAATAGCTACACTGTGTGTATTCGGTCATGTTTCCGGTCACCTTGCCCTGGTTAAAAGCAGTGGTTCGCGCTTTCAGTTTCACGCGAATGCTGCCGTCAATCCACGGTTTCTGGTTTGGGAATGTTTTAATCGTTGCTGTGGGTACGACATCGTCAATGCACTTCCTAATGAACTCGCTCACCGAATCAGCATATTCTTCAATGCTGTTGTTGGACGCAATGCGGAACATATTCCAATCCGCGTGATCGAAGCAGTCTTGAAGCGTGGAATCAGATTGGTCGGACCAGCGTTGAACAGACCTGAGTGCCGGAGCTTGTTGTTTTAATTTCTGTTTGTAGGCTGGAATCAACAAAATGGAGTTGTGGTCAGCTTTTCCGAAAGGGGGGCGGGGGAGGGCCTTATATGCGTCGCGGAAGTTAGTATAACAGTGATCCAGAGTTTTGCCAGCCCTGGTAGGACAATCGATGTGCTGATAGAATTTAGGGAGTTTTGTTTTTAGATTAGCCTTGTTAAAATCCCCAGCTACAATGAATGCAGCCTCAGGGTGTGTGGTTTCCAGTTTACAGAGAGTCAGATAGAGTTTGTTCAGGGCCATCGATGTGTCTGCTTGGGGGGGAATATATACGGCTGTGATTATGACCGAAGAGAATTCCCTTGGTAGATAATGCGGTCGACATTTGATTGTGAGGAGTTCTAGATCAGGTGAACAGAATGACTTGAGTTCCTGAGTGTTGTTATGATGATCACACCACGTCTCGTTAATCATGAGGCATACCCCCCCGGCCCGCTTCTTACCAGAAAGATGTTTGTTTCTGTCTGCGCGAAGCGTGAAGAAACCAGCTGGCTGCACCGACTCCGTTAGCGTCTTTTGAGTTAGCCATGTTTCCGTGAAGCAGAGCACGTTGCAATCCCTGATGTCTCTCTGGAATGTTACCCGTGCTCGGATTTCATCGACCTTATTGTCAAGAGACTGGACATTGGCGAGTAGTATGCTAGGGAGTGGAGCGCGATGTGCCCGTCTCCGAAGCCTGACCAGGAGACCGCTACGTTTGCCCCTTTTACGGCGTCGCGTAGGCTCCCCGGCTGGGATCAGGTCCATTGTATTGGGTGGAAGGCAAAACACTGGATCCGTTTCGGGAAAGTCATATTCCTGGTAGGAACGGTGGTTAGTTGACGTTAATCGTATATTCAGTAGTTCCTCCCGACTGTATGTAATGAAATCTAAGATCACCTGGGGTACCAATGTAAGAAATAACACATAAAAAAACAAAATACTGCATATTTTCCAAGGAACGCGAAGCGAGGCTGCCATCTCGCTCGGCGCCGGAAGTAAGTCTGGGGTCCGCTCACCAACCAAGATTTTACAAAATGGGACAAACACCAAATTGAGACTCTGCATGCAGAATTCTGCAAAAATATCCTCCGTGTACAACGTAGAACACCAAATAATGCATGCAGAGCAGAATTAGGCCGATACCCACTAATTATCAAAATCCAGAAAAGAGCCGTTAAATTCTACAACTACCTAAAAGGAAGCGATTCCCAAACATTCCATAACAAAGCCATCACCTACAGAGAGATGAACCTGGAGAAGAGTCCCCTAAGCAAGCTGGTCCTAGGGCTCTGTTCACAAACACAAACACACCCCACAGAGCCCCAGGACAACAGCACAATTAGACCCAACCAAATCATGAGAAAACAAAAAGATAATTACTTGACACATTGGAAAGAATTAACAAAAAAACAGAGCAAACTAGAATGCTATTTGGCCCTAAACAGAGAGTACACAGTGGCAGAATACCTGACCACTGTGACTGACCCAAACTTAAGGAAAGCTTTGACTATGTACAGACTCAGTGAGCATAGCCTTGCTATTGAGAAAGGCCGCCGTAGGCAGACATGGCTCTCAAGAGAAGACAGGCTATGTGCACACTGCCCGCAAAATGAGGTGGAAACTGAGCTGCACTTCCTAACCTCCTGCCCAATGTATGACCATATTAGAGAGACATATTTCCCTCAGATTACACAGATCCACAAAGAATTTGAAAACAAATCCAATTTTGATAAACTCCCATATCTACTGGGAGAAATTCCACAGTGTGTCATCACAGCAGCAAGATTTGTGACCTGTTGCCACAAGAAAAGGGCAACCAGTGAAGAACAAACACCATTGTAAATTCAACCAATATTTATGCTTATTTATTTTAACTTGTGTGCTTTAACCATTTGTACATTGTTACAACACTGTATATATATATAATATAACATTTGTAATGTCTTTATTGTTTTGAAACTTCTGTATGTGTCACGCCCTGGCCTTATTATTCTTTGTTTTCTTTATTATTTTAGTTAGGTCAGGGTGTGACATGGGTAATGTTTATGTTTTGTTGGTTTTGGGTGTTTATTTGGTAAAGGGGTTATGGGGTGTAGTAGATGGTTTTGTGTTGAGTGTATATGTCTAGCGTTGTCTATGTAAGAACGTTAGTAGCCTGTATGTTTGTGCACAACGTTTGTAGCTTCACGATCGTTTATGGTTTTGTTTGGTGTGTAAGTGTTTTTTGTTTCGTTTTGCCTTCGTCATAAATAAACGAGATGGCGTATTTTCCAAATGCTGCGTTTTGGTCCGTAAATCCTCCACACGATCGTGACAGTATGTGTAATGTTTACTGTTAATTTGTATTGTTTATTTCACTTTTGTATAATATCTACCTCACTTGCTTTGGCAATGTTAACACATGTTTCCAATGCCAATAAAGCCCATTGAATTGAATTGAATTGAATTGAGAGGGGTTATATTAGATGCAAGATGAGAGAAAGACAGAGGAGTTATATTAGATACAAGATGAGAGAGAGACAGAGGAGTTATATTAGATACAAGATGAGAGAGAGACAGAGGAGTTATATTAGATACAATATGAGAGAGAGACAGAGGAGTTATATTAGATACAAGATGAGAGAGAGACAGAGGGGTTATATTAGATACAAGATGAGAGAGAGACAGAGGAGTTATATTAGATACAAGATGAGAGACAGAGGGGTTGTATTAGATAGAAGATGAGAGAGAGACAGAGGGGTTATATTAGATACAAGATGAGAGAGAGACAGAGGGGTTATATTAGATACAAGATGAGAGAGAGAGAGACAGAGGGGTTATATTAGATACAAGATGAGAGAGAGAGAGACAGAGGGGTTGTATTAGATGCAAAATGAGAGAGACAGAGGGGTTGTATTAGATACAAGATGAGAGAGAGAGAGAGAGACAGAGGGGTTGTATTAGATACAAGATGAGAGAGAGAGAGAGAGAGAGACAGAGGGGTTGTATTAGATACAAGATGAGAGAGAGAGAGAGAGAGAGAGACAGAGGGGTTGTATTAGATACAAGATGAGAGAGAGACAGAGGGGTTGTATTAGATACAAGATGAGAGAGAGACAGAGGGGTTGTATTAGATACAAGATGAGAGGGAGACAGAGGGGTTGTATTAGATACAAGATGAGAGAGAGACAGAGGGGTTGTATTAGATACAAGATGAGAGAGACAGAGGGGTTGTATTAGATACAAGATGAGAGAGAGACAGGGTGGTTGTATTAGATACAAGATGAGAGAGAGACAGAGGGGTTGTATTAGATACAAGATGAGAGAGAGACAGAGGGGTTGTATTAGATACAAGATGAGAGAGAGAGAGAGAGACAGAGGGGTTGTATTAGATGCAAAATGAGAGAGACAGAGGGGTTGTATTAGATACAAGATGAGAGAGAGAGACAGAGGGGTTGTATTAGATGCAAAATGAGAGAGACAGAGGGGTTGTATTAGATACAAGATGAGAGAGAGAGAGAGAGACAGAGGGGTTGTATTAGATACAAGATGAGAGAGAGAGAGAGAGAGAGACAGAGGGGTTGTATTAGATACAAGATGAGAGAGAGAGAGAGAGAGAGACAGAGGGGTTGTATTAGATACAAGATGAGAGAGAGACAGAGGGGTTGTATTAGATACAAGATGAGAGAGAGACAGAGGGGTTGTATTAGATACAAGATGAGAGGGAGACAGAGGGGTTGTATTAGATACAAGATGAGAGAGAGACAGAGGGGTTGTATTAGATACAAGATGAGAGAGACAGAGGGGTTGTATTAGATACAAGATGAGAGAGAGACAGGGTGGTTGTATTAGATACAAGATGAGAGAGAGACAGAGGGGTTATATTAGATACAAGATGAGAGAGAGACAGAGGGGTTGTATTAGATACAAGATGAGAGAGACAGAGGGGTTGTATTAGATACAAGATGAGAGAGAGACAGGGTGGTTGTATTAGATACAAGATGAGAGAGAGACAGAAGGGTTGTATTAGATACAAGATGAGAGAGAGACAGAGGGGTTGTATTAGATAGAAGATGAGAGAGGGACAGAGGGGTTGTATTAGATGCAAGATGAGAGAGAGAGAGAGAGAGAGAGAGACAGAGTGGTTGTATTAGATACAAGATGAGAGAGAGACAGAGGGGTTGTATTAGATACAAGATGCGAGAGAGACAGGGTGGTTGTATTAGATAGAAGATGAGAGAGGGACAGAGGGGTTGTATTAGATGCAAGATGAGAGAGAGAGAGAGAGAGAGAGAGACAGAGTGGTTGTATTAGATACAAGATGAGAGAGAGACAGAGGGGTTGTATTAGATACAAGATGAGAGAGAGACAGGGTGGTTGTATTAGATAGAAGATGAGAGAGGGACAGAGGGGTTGTATTAGATGCAAGATGAGAGAGAGAGAGAGAGAGAGACAGAGTAGTTGTATTAGATAGAAGATGAGAGAGAGACAGAGGGGTTATATTAGATAGAAGATGAGAGAGAGACAGAGGGGTTGTATTAGATACAAGATGAGAGAGAGACAGAGAGGTTGTATTAGATACAAGATGAGAGAGAGACAGAGAGGTTGTATTAGATACAAGATGAGAGAGAGACAGAGGGGTTGTATTAGATAGAAGATGAGAGAGAGACAGAGGGGTTATATTAGATAGAAGATGAGAGAGAGACAGAGGGGTTGTATTAGATACAAGATGAGAGAGAGACAGAGGGGTTATATTAGATGCAAGATGAGAGAGAGACAGAGGGGTTGTATTAGATGCAAGATGAGAGAGGGAGAGAGGGGTTGTATTAGATAGAAGATGAGAGAGAGACAGAGGGGTTATATTAGATAGAAGATGAGAGAGAGACAGAGGGGTTGTATTAGATGCAAGATGAGAGAGAGACAGAAGGGTTGTATTAGATGCAAGATGAGAGAGAGACAGAGGGGTTATATTAGATAGAAGATGAGAGAGAGACAGAGGGGTTATATTAGATAGAAGATGAGAGAGGGAGAGAGGGGTTGTATTAGATAGAAGATGAGAGAGAGACAGAGGGGTTATATTAGATAGAAGATGAGAGAGAGACAGAGGGGTTATATTAGATGCAAGGTGAGAGAGAGACAGAGGAGTTATATTAGATACAAGATGAGAGAGAGACAGAGGGGTTATATTAGATACAAGATGAGAGAGAGACAGAGGGGTTATATTAGATGCAAGATGAGAGAGAGACAGAGGAGTTATATTAGATACAAGATGAGAGAGAGACAGAGGGGTTATATTAGATACAAGATGAGAGAGAGACAGAGGGGTTATATTAGATGCAAGATGAGAGAGGGAGAGAGGGGTTATATTAGATAGAAGATGAGAGAGAGACAGAGGGGTTATATTAGATACAAGATGAGAGAGAGACAGAGGGGTTATATTAGATAGAAGATGAGAGAGAGAGAGAGGGGTTATATTAGATAGAAGATGAGAGAGAGAGAGAGGGGTTGTATTAGATACAAGATGAGAGAGAGAGAGAGAGAGAGAGAGAGAGGGGTTATATTAGATACAAGATGAGAGAGGGAGAGAGGGGTTGTATTAGATATAAGATGAGAGAGACAGAGGGGTTGTATTAGATACAAGATGAGAGAGAGACAGGGTGGTTGTATTAGATACAAGATGAGAGAGAGACAGAGGGGTTATATTAGATACAAGATGAGAGAGAGACAGAGGGGTTGTATTAGATACAAGATGAGAGAGACAGAGGGGTTGTATTAGATACAAGATGAGAGAGAGACAGGGTGGTTGTATTAGATACAAGATGAGAGAGAGACAGAAGGGTTGTATTAGATACAAGATGAGAGAGAGACAGAGGGGTTGTATTAGATAGAAGATGAGAGAGGGACAGAGGGGTTGTATTAGATGCAAGATGAGAGAGAGAGAGAGAGAGAGAGAGACAGAGTGGTTGTATTAGATACAAGATGAGAGAGAGACAGAGGGGTTGTATTAGATACAAGATGCGAGAGAGACAGGGTGGTTGTATTAGATAGAAGATGAGAGAGGGACAGAGGGGTTGTATTAGATGCAAGATGAGAGAGAGAGAGAGAGAGAGAGAGAGAGACAGAGTGGTTGTATTAGATACAAGATGAGAGAGAGACAGAGGGGTTGTATTAGATACAAGATGAGAGAGAGACAGGGTGGTTGTATTAGATAGAAGATGAGAGAGGGACAGAGGGGTTGTATTAGATGCAAGATGAGAGAGAGAGAGAGAGAGAGAGAGACAGAGTGGTTGTATTAGATAGAAGATGAGAGAGAGACAGAGGGGTTATATTAGATAGAAGATGAGAGAGAGACAGAGGGGTTGTATTAGATACAAGATGAGAGAGAGACAGAGAGCTTGTATTAGATACAAGATGAGAGAGAGACAGAGGGGTTGTATTAGATACAAGCTGAGTGAGAGACAGAGAGGTTGTATTAGATACACGATGAGAGAGAGACAGAGAGGTTGTATTAGATACAAGATGAGAGAGAGACAGAGGGGTTGTATTAGATACAAGATGAGAGAGAGACAGAGGGGTTATATTAGATGCAAGATGAGAGAGAGACAGAGGGGTTGTATTAGATGCAAGATGAGAGAGGGAGAGAGGGGTTGTATTAGATAGAAGATGAGAGAGAGACAGAGGGGTTATATTAGATAGAAGATGAGAGAGAGACAGAGGGGTTGTATTAGATGCAAGATGAGAGAGAGACAGAAGGGTTGTATTAGATGCAAGATGAGAGAGAGACAGAGGGGTTATATTAGATAGAAGATGAGAGAGAGACAGAGGGGTTATATTAGATAGAAGATGAGAGAGGGAGAGAGGGGTTGTATTAGATAGAAGATGAGAGAGAGACAGAGGGGTTATATTAGATAGAAGATGAGAGAGAGACAGAGGGGTTATATTAGATGCAAGGTGAGAGAGAGACAGAGGAGTTATATTAGATACAAGATGAGAGAGAGACAGAGGGGTTATATTAGATACAAGATGAGAGAGAGACAGAGGGGTTATATTAGATGCAAGATGAGAGAGAGACAGAGGAGTTATATTAGATACAAGATGAGAGAGAGACAGAGGGGTTATATTAGATAGAAGATGAGAGAGAGAGAGAGGGGTTGTATTAGATACAAGATGAGAGAGAGAGAGAGAGAGAGAGAGAGAGAGAGGGGTTATATTAGATACAAGATGAGAGAGGGAGAGAGGGGTTGTATTAGATAGAAGATGAGAGAGAGAGAGAGGGGTTATATTAGATAGAAGATGAGAGAGAGAGAGAGAGGGGTTGTGTTAGATACAAGATGAGAGAGAGAGAGAGAGAGAGAGAGAGAGAGAGAGAGAGAGAGAGAGAGAGGGGTTATATTAGATACAAGATGAGAGAGGGAGAGAGGGGTTGTATTAGATAGAAGATGAGAGAGAGAGAGAGAGAGGGGTTGTATTAGATACAAGATGAGAGAGAGAGAGAGAGAGAGAGAGAGAGAGAGAGAGAGAGAGGGGTTATATTAGATACAAGATGAGAGAGGGAGAGAGGGGTTGTATTAGATAGAAGATGAGAGAGGGAGAGAGGGGTTGTATTAGATAGAAGATGAGAGAGAGACAGAGGGGTTGTATTAGATAGAAGATGAGAGAGGGAGAGAGGGGTTGTATTAGATAGAAGATGAGAGAGAGAGAGAGGGGTTATATTAGATACAAGATGAGAGAGAGACAGAGGGGTTATATTAGATACAAGATGAGAGAGAGACAGAAGGGTTATATTAGATACAAGATGAGAGAGGGACAGAGGGGTTATATTAGATGAGCGAGGGAGAGAGGGGTTATATTAGATGCAAGATGAGAGAGAGACAGAGGGGTTATATTAGATACAAGATGAGAGAGAGACAGAGGGGTTATATTAGATGAGCGAGGGAGAGAGGGGTTATATTAGATGCAAGATGAGAGAGGGAGAGAGGGGTTGTATTAGATACAAGATGAGAGAGAGACAGAGGGGTTGTATTAGATACAAGATGAGAGAGAGACAGAGGGGTTATATTAGATACAAGATGAGAGAGAGAGGGGTTATATTAGATACAAGATGAGAGAGAGACAGAGAGGTTGTATTAGATACAAGATGAGAGAGTGACAGAGGGGTTGTATTAGATACAAGATGAGCGAGGGAGAGAGATCTGAGAGACAAGGTAAGAAGGGCATTCTATGCCATCAAAAGGAACATAAAATTCGACATACCAATTAGGATCTGGCAACAAATACTTGAATCAGTCATAGAGCCCATTGCCCTTTATGGTTGTGAGGTCTGGGGTCCGCTCACCAACCAAGAATTCACAAAATGGGACAAACACCAAATTGAGACTCTGCATGCAGAATTCTGCAAAAAATATCCTCTGCGTACAACGTAGAACACCAAATAATGTGTGCAGAGCAGAATTAGGCAAATACCCACTAATTATCAAAATCCAGAAAAGAGACGTTAAATTCTCAGAGAAGACTCAAGAGAAGATAGGCTATGTGTAAACAGCCCACAAGATGAAGTTGAAAATGAGCTGCACTTCCTAACCTCCTGCCCAATGTATGACCATATTAGAGACACATATTTCCCTCAGATTACACAGATCCACAAAGAATTCGAAAACAAACCCGATATCGATAAAATCCCATATCTACTGGGAGAAATACCACAGTGTGCATCACAGCAGCAAGATTTGTGACCTGTTGCCACAAGAAAAGGTCAACCAGTGAAGAACAAACACCACTGTAAATACAACCCATATTTATGCTTATTTATTTTCCATTTTGTACTTTAACCATTTGTACATCGTACCAACACTGTATATATACATAATATGACATTTGTAATGTCTTTATTCTTTTGGAACTTCTGTGAGTGTAATGTTTACTGTTATTATTTATTGTTTATTTCACTTCTGTATATTATCTACTTCACTTGCTTTGGCAATGTTAACATATGTTTCCCATGCCAATAAAGCCCCTTGAATTGAATTGAATTGAATTGAGAGAGAGAGAGAGAGAGAGAGAGAGGTTGTATTAGATACAAGATGAGAGAGAGAGAGAGAGAGAGAGAGAGAGAGAGAGAGAGAGAGAGAGAGAGAGAGAGAGAAAGTGAGAGAGAGAGAGGGGGGGTTGTATTAGATACAAGATGAGAGAGTGAGAGAGGCTTTGTTCAAAACAGTCACATACTCACAGCTCCTCTTCTTAGTGGTCTGTCCATCTGTCTGTATCTGTCCCTCCCTCTTCCCTCCTATCTCTCCTTCCTGCTTCCCTCCCCTTCCTCTCTGTCCCTCCCCCTTCCATCCATCCCCCAGACCAGTTAAATCAGAGCACCATTCTCCCAGTGTCTCCAGTGTACTCAGAGATATTACACCCTTGGTCTCCATTGGAAGCATAACAGTGATGACAATAGCGGATATGAAGGGAGCAAAAGGTCAGTCTATGGCCCCCGGTGTCTGCATTAGAGGTCGACCGATTATGATTTTTCAACGCCGATACCAATACCGATTATTGGAGGACCAAAAAAGCCGATACCGATTAATCGGCCGATTTATTTTATTTATTTGTAATAATGACAATTACAACAATACTGAGTGAATCATCAATAAAATCACTTTAGCCTCAAATAAAGAATGAAACATGTGTAACGGCTGTCGTTGGTGGAAGGAGAAGAGGACCAAATTGCAGCGTGGTACGTATTCATAATAATTTAATAAAGAATGAATACTAAACAAAAACAACAAACCGACAAACAAAGGTGCAAACAAAAAACACTAAACAGAAAATAATCACCCCCAAAACACAATGAAAAACAGGCTACCTAAATATGGCTCCCAATCAGAGACAACGACTGACACCTGCCTCTGATTGAGAACCATACTAGGTCCAACACATAGAAATCTACCAACGCCCTGACCAAACTAAAATAAAGACATAACAAAGGAACTAAGGTCAGAACGTGACAACATGTTAAATTTGGTTTAAATAATACAAAAACAAAGTGTTGGAGAAGAAAGTAAAAGTACAATATGTGCCATGCAAGAAAGCTAACGTTTAAGTTCCTTGCTCAGAACATGAGAACATATGAAAGCTGGTGGTTCCTTTTAACATGAGTCTTCAATATTCCCAGGTAAGAAGTTTTAGGTTGTAGTTATTATAGGAATTATATGACTATTTCTCTCTATTCAATTTGTATTTCATATACCTTTGACTATTGGATGTTCTTATAGGCACTTTAGTATTGCCAGTGTAACAGTATCGCTTCCATCCCTCTCCTCGCTGCTACCTGGGCTCGAACAAGGAACACATCGACAACAGCCACCCTCGAAGCATCGTTACCCATGCAGAGCAAGGGGAACAACTACTCCAAGTCTCAGAGCGAGTGATGTTTGAAATGCTATTAGCGCGTACCCCGCTAACTAGCTAGCCATTTCACATCGGTTACACCAGCCTAATCTCGGGAGTTGATTGGCTTGAAGTCATAAACACCGCAATGCTTGAAGCACAGCGAAGAGCTTCTGGCAAAACGCAGGAAAGTACTGTTTGAATGAATGCTTACGAGCCTGCTGCTGCCTACCACCGCTCAGTCAGACTGCTATATCAAATCATAGACTTAGTTATAACGTAATAACACACAGAAATACGAGCCTTAGGTCATTAATATGGTAGAATCCGGAAACTATCATCTCGAAAACAAAACGTTTATTCTTTCATTGAAATACGGAACCGTTACGTATTTTATCTAACGGGTGGCATCCATCAGTCTAAATATTCCTGTTACATTGCAGAACCTTCAATGTTACGTCATAATTACGTAAAATTCTGGCAAATTAGTTCGCAATGAGCCAGGCGGCCCAAACTGTTGCATATACCCTGACTCTGCGTGCAATGAACGCAAGAGAAGTGACACAATTTCACCTAGTTAATATTGCCTGCTAACCTGGATTTCTTTTAACTAAATATGCAGGTTTAAAAATAAATACTTCTGTGTATTGATTTTAAGACGGGCATTGATGTTTATGGTTAGGTACACGTTGGAGCAACGACAGTCCTTTTACCGCGAATGCGCACCGCATCGATTAAATGTAACGCAGGACACGCTAGATAAACTAGTAATATCATCAACCATGTGTAGTTAACTAGTGATTATGATTGTTTTTTATATGATAAGTTTAATGCTAGCTAGCAACTTACCTTGGCTTCTTACTGCATTCGCGTAACAGGCGGGCTCCTCGTGAGGCAGGTGGTTAGAGCGTTGGACTAGTTAACCGTAAGGTTGCAAGATTGAATCCCTGAGCTGACAAGGGAAAAATATGTCGTTCTGCAACTGAACAAGGCAGTTAACCCACCGTTCCTAGGCGTCATTGAAAGTAAGAATGTGTTCTTAACTGACTTGCCTAGTTAAATAAAGGTGTACAAAAAATAAATCGGTGGCCAAAATTACAGATTTCCGATTGTTAAAAAAACTTGAAATCGGCCCTAATTAATCGGCCATTCCGATTAATCGGTAGACCTCTAGTCTACATCCTTAGAGTGGGAGAGGAAGACTGCCAAGACTAAACCCCCCCAACCCACCCTCTCTCTCTCTCACCCCACAGACTCCCCCATCGCCATCACCCACACTCTACTTACCTCCCCTCCCACCTCCTTTCATCCCCCTCTTTTCTTATTCTTTCTTTTTCTAGAACTCTCTGTTCCTCTCATCACCATGGGGTTTTTCTTACCTCACTTCATCCTCTTCTTCTCTCCTCCTTTCTCTAATCTTTCCCACATTCTCCTCTCTCTGTCTCTCTCTTCCTCCATCTCTCTTGTCTCTATCTATATCTCTCTCTTTCCATCTCTCTTTCTCTTTCCCTCCATCTCTCTCACCTTATGGGCAGGGACCACAGGAGAGCTATTGTGGAGAGTGCAGTGGGAGTCAGGATCAAAAGAGATTGGTTGAAAGACAGATTTTTCTTATTACCAACTACAAAAGGCAGCAGGAAATAGAAAAGGCCTCCACACAGGAGGGGACCAGTTTTGGGACCATTATTAATATGGAGAGAGATGGAGGGAGGGGCAGAGAGAGAGAGAGAGAGAGAGAGAGAGAGAGATGGAGGGAGGGAGGGACAGAGAGAGAGAGATGGACGGAGGGAGGGAGGGACAGAGAGCGAGAGAGAGAGAGAGAGAAAGAGATGGAGGGAGGGACAGAGAGAGAGAGATGGAGGGAGGGAAGGACAGAGAGAGAGAGAGAGAGATGGAGGGAGGGACAGAGAGAGAGAGAGAGAGAAAGAGAGAGAGAGAGAGATGGAGGGAGGGAGGGACAGAGAGAGAGAGAGAGATGGAGAGAGGGACAGAGAGAGAGATATGGAGGGAGGGAGAGAGAGAGAGAGGGAGAGAGGGAGGGAGGGAGTGAGGGAGGGAGAGGGAGGGAGGGAAGGAAGGAGAGAGAGAGAGAGGGGTGAGGGGTTGGTTTTAGAGGACAGCCTCTGTCATGCTCTGTGCTCAGTGTTCTTTTCTTTCTTTCATTCTCTCCCACGTACAGTGGGTCACGCACAGACACACGCACACACACACACACACACACACACACACACACACACACACAGGTTGGTGGCTGTGTTGGGTCGGATGTGCCACTGGAGAGGAGGGTAAATATCAGAGAAGGTCAGAGGGAGGGGACGGGCTGGAGGTCTGGGGGATGGAGGGAGAGCAGAATCACTGATGATGTGGGGGGGGGGTGCAGTCAGCCAGTCACTCTTGACCTGCCAATCTTGACTGTCCACACAGGAGAGAGCATGAGCATGAGAGCATAAGAGCAGCACAGGGCACTGTGTGTGTGTACACGTCTGTGTGTATTCCTTTAGATGTGTGTACACGTCTGTGTGTATTCCTGTAGATGTGTGTACACGTCTGTGTGTATTCCTGTAGGTGTGTGTACTAGAGGTCGACCGATTATGATTTTTCAACGCCGATACCGATTATTGGAGGACCAAAAAAAGCCGATAACGATTATTCGGCCAATTTTTATTTATTTATTTGTAATATTGACAATTACAACAATACTGAATGTGTCACGATCGTCATTATGAATGGACCAAGGTGCAGCGTGGTAGGCATACATATTCCTTTAATAAATGAACACCGAACAAAAACAACAAACTACCAAACGAAACGTGAAGCTAATAATAGTGCTGACATGCAACTATCCATAGACAAGATCCCACCAAGCACAAAGGGGAAATGGCTACCTAAATATGATCCCCAATCAGAGACAACGATAAACAGCTGCCTCTGATTGGGAACCATAACAGGCCAACATAGACACATAAACACCTAGATGACCCACCCTAGTCACACCACGACCCAACCAACATAGAGAATAAAAAGCTCTCTATGGTCAGGGCGTGACAGAATGAACACTTATTTTAACTTCATATAATACATCAATAAAATCAATTTAGCCTCAAATAAATAATGAAACATGTTAAATTTGGTATAAATAATGCAAAAACAAAGTGTTGGAGAAGAAAGTAAAAGTGCAATATGTGCCATATAAAAAAGCTAACGTTTAAGTTCCTTGCTCAGAACATGAGAACATATGAAAGCTGGTGGTTCCTTTTAACATGAGTCTTCAATATTCCCAGGTAAGAAGTTTTAGGTTGTAGTTATTATAGGAATTATAGGGCTATTTCTCTCTATACCATTTGTATTTCATTAACCTTTGACTATTGGATGTTCTTATAGGCACTTTAGTATTGCCAGTCTAACAGTATAGCTTCTGTCCCTCTCCTCGCCCCTACCTGGGCTCGAACCAGGAACACATCGACAACAGCCACCCTCGAAGCATCGTTACCCATCGCTCCACAAAAAACACGGCCCTTGCAGAGCAAGGTGACGTCACCGATTGAAATGCTATTAGCGCGCACCCCGCTAACTAGCTAGCCATTTCACATCAGTTACACCAGCCTAATCTCGGGAGTTGATAGGCTTGAAGTCGTAAACACCGCAATGCTTGAAGCATTGCGAAGAGCTGCTGGCAAACGCACGAAAGTGCTGTTTGAATGAATGCTTACGAGCCTGCTGCTGCCTACCACCGCTCAGTCAGACTGCTCTATCAAATATCAAATCATAGACTTAATTATAACATAATAACACAGAAATACGAGCCTTTGGTCATTAATATGGTCAAATCCGGAAACTATCATTTCGAAAACAAAACATGTATTCTTTCAGTGAAATACGGAACCGTTCCGTATTTATCTAACGGGTGGCATCCCTAAGTCGAAATATTGCTGTTACATTGCACAACCTTCAATGTTATGTCATAATTATGTACAATTCTGGCAAATTAATTACGGTCTTTGTTAGGAATAAATGGACGTCACACAGTTCGCAACGAGCCAGGCGGCCCAAACTGCTGCATATACCCTGACTGCTTGCACGGAACGCAAGAGAAGTGACACAATTTCCCTAATTATAAGAAATTCATGTTAGCAGGCAATATTAACTAAATATGCAGGTTTAAAAATATATACTTGTGTATTGATTTTAAAGAAAGATATTGATGTTTATGGTTAGGTTTGGTGCAACGACAGTGCTAAATCATCACCCGTTTGGCGAAGTAGGCTGTGATTCGATGAGAAATTAACAGGCACCGCATCGATTATATGCAACGCAGGACACGCTAGATAAACTAGTAATATCAACAACCATGTGTAGTTAACTAGTGATTATGATTGATTGATTGTTTTTTATAAGTTTAATGCTAGCTAGCAAACTTACCTTGGCTTCTTGCTGCACTCACGTAACAGGTAGTCAGCCTGCCACGCAGGCTCCTCGTGGAGTGCAATGTAAGGCAGGTGGTTAGAGCGTTGGACGAGTAACCGGAAGGTTGCAAAAACGAATCCCGAGCTGACAAGGTAAAAAATCTGTCGTTCTGCCCCTGAACAAGGCAGTTAACCCACCGTTCCTAGGCCGTCATTGAAAATAAGAATGTGTTCTTAACTGTTTGCCTAGTTAAATGAAGGTGTACAAAAAAAAATAAACGGCCAAATTGGTGTTCAAAAATAACGATTTCCGATTGTTATGAAATCTTGAAATAGGCCCTAATTAATCAGCCATTCCGGTGAATCGGTCGACCTCTAGTGTGTAAACATCTGTGTGTATTCCTGTAGATGTGTGTGTACATGTCTATGTGTATTCCTGTAGATGTGTGTGTACTGTTGTCTTCTTCTGCAATCTATATTTCACTTCTGGGAAGATCAATCGAGGAGTAGAGGGTTACAGGGATCAAAGTAAATCCTCTCAGTTGCCTGTACACACACACACACTCACACACACACATAAACACACACAGCACAATCTGTCTGTTCCATCAGCGGGCTCAGCAGGAGTGGTATTAGCTCTAATAATACAGTGTGTCTCCATCCCTTCCCTCTCAGCCCTGGAGGTAGCAGAGTCTACCAACAAATGAGAGAGAAAGTTCCAGATTGTGATTTATTTCATTAGGCAAATGAGATGTGACTGAGTCACCGCTGTCCACACCGTCTCACACACACACACACACGCATGCACGCGCGCACGCACGCACGCACACACACACACACACACACACACACACACACAAACACAAACACACGCACGCACACACACAATCACACAATCATACACAAAAACTATTTTTATTTACATGGCACCCTTAAGAGTCACACGCATACATATCGTGTCTCATCCAATCAAAGATCCCGACACTGTGGAGTGATAAGCTGGCTCTGGTTGGGGGAGCAGAACAGCTGTTGCCATGCCAGTGTGCACAAAATGGCTAGCCTTCAGATCCCTGTAGCATAATCATTCTACCTGGTCACCACAGTGAGAGCCTCCCCTCCACTCCCCTTCCATCTACCCTCTTTTCCTCTCCCCTTCCCTCTTCTTTCATCTCCCCTTCCCTCTTCTTTCCCCTATCCTCTCCTCTCCTTCCCTTTTCTTTCATCTCCCCTCCTCTCCCCTTCCCTCTTCTTTCCCCATCCTCTCCTCTCCGATTTCCTCTTCTTTCCCCTCCTCTCCTCTCCTCTCATCTCCCCTCCCTTCCCTCTTCTTTCCCCTCCTCTCCTCTCCCCTTACCTCTTCTTTCCCTTCCTCTCCTCTCATCTCCCCTCCCCTTCCCTCCCCTCTTCTTTCCCTTCCTCTCCTCTCCTCTCCTCTCCCGTTCCCTCTTCTTCCCCTTCCTCTCCTCTCCTCTCATCTCCCCTCCCCTTCCCTCTTCTTTCCCCTCCTCTCCTCTCCCCTCCCCTTCCCTCTTCTTTCCCCTCCTCTCCTCTCCTCTCCCCTTCCCTCTTCTTTCCCTTCCCTTCCTCTCCTCTCATCTCCCCTCCCCTTCCCTCTTCTTTCTCCTCCTCTCCTTTCCTCTCATCTCCCCTCCCCTTCCCTCTTCTTTCCCCTCCTCTCCTCTCCTCTCCCCTTCCCTCTTCTTTCCCTTCCCTTCCTCTCCTCTCATCTCCCCTCCCCTTCCCTCTTCTTTCCCCTCCTCTCCTCTAATCTCCCCTCTTCTTTCCCCTCCCCTCCTCTCCTTTGGTTCTTGCAACACAGATCTCTGCAGTGTGATTACAACTAACTCTGATAGGAAACTACAGCGGATGGAATTCAACTGAACCCACCATAGCAATGTTTCCCTTGTTTTCACACTACTGCTACACACACATTTCTGATTAGGAAAACTGGAAGCATCTACCTTACTGTGTAAATGAAATTACTCCCTAACTACAGTACTTCACTCTCAGCAGATTGCATGAAACTGTGACTCAAAGGAAAATCACAAATCAGAATGTGGTGGTTGTTCATCTGACTAACCTTCCTCTCTCTCTCTCTCTCTCTCTCTCTCTCTCTCTCTCTCTCTCTCTCTCTCTCTCTGTCTCTGTCTCTCTCTCTCGTCCTCTTCCTCTGTCAGATCACCTCAAATAGAGGTGTTAGTGGGAGGAGCTCTCTCCATGACCCTGTGCCTGCTGACCACACCCAGATTCCCCCTAACCCCGCCCTCCAGCATGGCGCTGTCACTCTGGCTGCTGTGTACCTGTGCTGTCACCTCCCTGCTCATCGCTCCCTCTGCTCAAGGTTGGTACTGCACTGCGTTCTCCCAATCCTGTCATTGTGCCAATGGGTTTACATTGTGTGTGTGTGTGTGTGTGTGTGTGTGTGTGTGTGTGTGTGTGTGTGTGTGTGTGTGTGTGTGTGTGTGTGTGTGTGTGTGTGTGTGTGTGTGTGTGTGTGTGTGTGTGTGTGTGTGTGTGTGTGTGTGTGTGTGTGTCTGTGTACAGATTGTTACTTCTCATAATAATTGGATATGAATAACATGGTGACTCTACGTGAAGGAAGGTTAAAAGGTACTGGCTTACTGAATAAGCCAGAGGTCATGGATGAAGGGGGTTTTATGAAGCAGCTTGTAGGTGGGAGTGTCGTGTGTGTGGTTCCATGCAGGTAGTTGTTGTCTCAGTGTGTGATCAATCAATCAACTTTATTTTATAAAGCCATTTTTACATCAGCAGATGTCACAAAGTGCTATACAGAAACCCTCCCTAAAACCCCAAACAGCAAGCAATGCAGATGTAGAAGCAGATGGCTAGGAAAAACTCCCTAGTAAGGAAGGAACCTGGGAAGAGGAACCAGTCTCTGAGGGGTGGCCAGTCCTGTTCTGGCTGTGCCGGGTGTACATGGCCATGAAGGCCAGGTGAATGTCCATGATGGTTGGTCATGGTGTGTGAGGGGGATCCCTGCATGTAATGGTGCCATGTCTGGAACCTCTCACAATGTGCCATGAGAGCGTGTGTGTGTGTGTGTCCACACCACCTGCATGTGTGTGGCTGTGTGTCCGCACCACCTGCATGTGTGTGTGTGTGTGTCCCTGCACCGCCTGCATGTGTGTGGCTGTGTGTCCGCACCACCTGCATGTGTGTGTGTGTGTGTGTCCCTGCACCACCTGCATGTGTGTGGCTGTGTGTCCGCACCACCTGCATGTGTGTGTGTGTGTGTCCCTGCACCACCTGCATGTGTGTGGCTGTGTGTCCGCACCACCTGCATGTGTGTGTGTGTGTGTCCCTGCACCACCTGCATGTGTGTGTGTGTGTGTCCCTGCACCGCCTGCATGTGTGTGTGGGTGGGTGCCAGCTGGTTTAACCCCAGCAGCAGGTGACCTGGTTGGGCCACAGTGGTGCTGCAGGGGGTGTGTGTGGTGGGGAAGATGGGGGAGGCAGGGGGAGGTAGAGCTAAAGGGAAGGGGAGGGGTTGTGGGGAGTCCTGTTAGTACCCTTCCACACGGACAGCAGCACACCATCTGCTGTGTGCTCTCAGTTAGGACACTGAGGGCAGAGAGGGAGGGAGGGAGGGAGGGTTGGGAGGGAGGGAGGGAGGAATATGGTGGAGGAAGAAAGAAAAAGAGAGAAAAAATAAAAGGTTAATTTTAGGCGCTGTAAGATTCAGAGGTGAGTAGGGAAGAGAGGGATGGATGAAGACATGGAGAGAAAGAGAGAGAAATCCAGAAAAGAGACGTTAAATTCTACAAGCACCTAAAAGGAAGCGATTCCCAAACCTTCCTTCTTTAAGGCTAGGCGTCCCGCTAGCGGGATACCTGTCGACAACATCCGGTGAAATTGGAGGGCGCGCAATTCAAATAAATAATCGTAATATTAAACATTTATGAACATACAAGTATCTTATATTGGTTAAAAGCTTAAATTCTTGTTAATCTAACTGCATCTTCCGATTTACAATAGGCTTTACAGACTCACATCAACATATTTTTCAACCAGCACAGCATTCATAAAATCACAAATAGCGATTAAATAATCACTTACTTTTTGAAAATCTCCCTCTGTTTGCAATCCAAAAGGGTCCCAGCTACAACATGCTACAACATGGTCGTTTTGTTAGATAAAATCTTTCTTTATATCCCAAAAAGTCTGTTTAGTTGGCGCCATAGATTTCAGTAATCCACTCGTTCAACATGCAGACAAAGGAATCCAAAAAGCTACCGATAAACTTTGTTAAAACAAGTCAAACTACATTTCTATTTAATCCTCAGCTACCCTAAAATGTAAATAAACTATAATATTTCATATGGAAAGAAGTATGTTCAATAGAAAAGTAAAATTGGCAAGTGTGTGTCCTCTTCAACGCACGCCCACAGACTGATTTAAAAATGGGACTCTAAGTTCCAATACTCAAAATTCGTCCACGTTTTGGAAGAAACACACCTGAAACCTTGAACAAAGACTATTGATATCTAGTGTAACCCATAGGAATTGCAATCTGGGAGCTGGAATTGCATAGGACCCAAAGCTGTGTTTTCTATCCAATGTTACAAATTATATGCATATCCTGGCTTCTGGGCCTGAGTTACAGGCAGTTTACTTTGGGCATGTCAGTCAGGCGTAAATTCTGAAAAAAGGACCCTAGCCTGAAGACAAAGATATCACCTACAGAGAGATGAACCTGGGGCTCTGTTCACAGACTCAAACACACCCCGCAGATCCCCAGGACAGCAACACAATTAGACCCAACCAAATCATGAGAAAACAAAAAGATAATAACTTGACACATTGGAAAGAATTAACAAAAAACAGAGCAAACTAGAATGCTGTTTGGCCCTAAATAGAATACCTGACCACTGTGACTGACCCAAACTTAAGGAATGCTTTGACTATGTACAGACTCAGTGAGCATAGCCTTGCTATTGAGAAAGGCCGCCGTAGGCAGACTGGCTCTCAAGAGAAGACAGGCTATGTGCACACTGCCCACAAAATTAGGTGGAAACTGAGCTGCACTTCCTAACCTCCTGCCCAATCTATGACCATATTAGAGACACTTATTTCCCTCAGATTACACAGATCCACAAAGAATTCGAAAACAAACCCAATTTGATAAACTCCCATATCTACTGGGTGAAATACCACAGTGTGCATCACAGCAGCAAGATTTGTGACCTGTTGCCAAAAGAAAAGGTCAACCAGTGAAGAACAAATACCATTGTAAATACAACCCATATTTATGCACATTTGTGGCCTGCTGGAGGTCCTTTTGCAGGGCTCTGGCAGTGCACCTCCTTGCACAAAGGCGGAGGTAGCGGTCCTGCTGCTGGGTTGTTGCCCTCCTACGGCCTCCTCCACGTCTCCTGATGTACTGGCCTGTCTCCTGGTAGCGCCTCCATGCTCTGGACACTATGCTGACAGACACAACAAACCTTTTTGCCACAGCTCACATTAATGTGCCATCCTGGATGAACTGCACTACCTGAGCCACTTGTGTGGGTTGTAGACTCCGTCTCATGCTACCACTAGAGTGAAAGCACCGCCAGCATTCAAAAGTGACCAAAACATCCGCCAGGAAGAATAGGAACTGAGAAGTGGTGTGTGGTCACCACCTGCAGAACCATTCCTTTTTTGGGGATGTCTTACTAATTGCCTATAATTTCCACCTTTTGTCTATTCCATTTGCACAACAGCATGTGAAATGTATTGTCAATCAGTGTTGCTTCCTAAGTGGACAGTTTGATTTCACAGAAGTGTGATTGACTTGGAGTTACATTGTGTTGTTTAAGTGGAGCGGAGTCAATCACCACCTTCCGGAGACACCTGAAACCCCACCTCTTCAAGGAATACCTAGGATAAAGCAATCCTTCTGCCCCCCCCCCCCCCCCCCCCCTTAAAATGATCTAGATGCACTATTGTAAAGTGGCTGTTCCACTGGATGTCATAAGGTGAATGCACCAATTTGTAAGTCGCTCTGGATAAGAGCGTCTGCTAAATGACTTAAATGTAAATGTAAATGTAAGTGTTCCCTTTATTTTTTTGAGCAGTGTATTAATTTTTTCACTAACCTTCTCAGAATTCTTCAGATGACAGTCCTGTAACATCATATTACACAATGCATATAGAGTTTGTTCGAAAATGTGCATATTTAGCGGCACAAATCGTGCTTATACAATGAGAATAGTGTCCAAATACTCAAGCAATCTGTCCGGCGCCATCTTGTAAAGGCACCTATTCTTATCGAAAACTATTCATAAACTTGACAAAAAAAATACAGGTTGGACAGCAATTGAAAGACAAATTAGTTCTTAATGCAATCGCTGAATTACATTTTTAAAATTAACGTTACTGCGCAATACAGGGTGCGATAAAGCAATGCTACACTGCAAGTAATGGCGTCTTATGCATTTGACTTTTTTCAACAGAACAATGAATTATCAGCATAAATACTTCTTACTTTTTGATGACCTCCTATCAGAATCTTGGGATAGGTGTCCTTTGTCCAAAAGAATCGTTGCTGGGTTGGAGAAAGTCATCTTCCACGTTGCAATTAGCAGTAAACAATGGCATGCGAGAGAGAGATACCCAACTTCCTACAACGCCAGAAAATGAAATACCCGAAAATCGCAATATACTGACATAAACTGATATAAATCGGTTTAAAATAACAAGATTATGATATCTTTAAAGCCTATATCGAATAAAAACAGAGCCGGATATATCTAGGAGCTAAAACAGGAGCTTCTAAAACGACATGCCAAGGTCCTCAGTGCGTCAGCGCGAAGAATCAAAAGGAGGGACACATCGATTCCAATCAATTTATAGACTTTCTGATCTGCCTAGAGACTCCATTTCAAGACCCTCTATTCGCTGACACCCAAGGGAAGGCGTATGCAGTGCATCTCAACCAATAGAAGACAGGCAGAGTTATACACAGGTCTGAGAACAGGTTGGAAAAATCTGCATTCTCAACTCCACATAGGGAAATTGCTCTAAGTCCAGTTCTGTTTCACGCACAGACATAATTTAGAAACTACAGAGTTTTTAGAAACTAGAGAGTGTTTTCTATCCAATAGTAATAATAATATGCATATTGTACGAGCAAGAATTGAGTACGAGGCAGTTTAATTTGGGAACATCAAGAAAAAAGTGCTAACAGCTCCCCCTATTGACAAGAAGTCAGCCAAATACATTTAAACTCAGTTTTTCACAATTCCTGACATTTAATCCTAGTATAAATTCCCTGTCTTAGGTCAGTTAGGATCACCACTTTATTTTAAGAATGTGAAGTGTCAAAATAATAGTAGAGAGAATGATTTATTTCAGCTTTTATTACTTTCA
>NC_074666.1:79773356-79808356 GCF_029448725.1 Salvelinus fontinalis | reverse complement strand
AGAGGTAGACGTTAGAGAGAGGTAGAGGGAAGAGAGAGGTATAGGGAAGAGAGAGGTAGACGTTAGAGAGAGGTAGAGGGAAGAGAGAGGTAGACGTTAGAGAGAGGTAGAGGGAAGAGAGAGGTAGAGGGAAGAGAGAGGTGGAGGGAAGAGAGAGGTAGAGGGAAGAGAGAGGTAGACGTTAGAGAGAGGTAGACGTTAGAGAGAGGTAGAGGGAAGAGAGAGGTAGAGGGAAGAGAGAGGTAGACGTTAGAGAGAGGTAGAGGGAAGAGAGAGGTGGAGGGAAGAGAGAGGTAGAGGGAAGAGAGAGGTAGAGGGAAGAGAGAGGTAGAGGGAAGAGAGAGGTAGAGGGAAGAGAGAGGTAGACGTTAGAGAGAGGTAGAGGGAAGAGAGAGGTAGACGTTAGAGAGAGGTAGAGGGAAGAGAGAGGTAGACGTTAGAGAGAGGTAGAGGAAAGAGACCGGTAGAGGGAAGAGAGAGGTGGAGGGAAGAAAGAGGTGGAGGGAAGACAGAGGTAGAGGGAAGAGAGAGGTGGAGGGAAGAGAGAGGTAGAGGGAAGAGAGAAGTAGAGGAAGAGAGAGGTAGAGGGAAGAGAGAGGTAGACGTTAGAGAGAGGTAGAGGGAAGAGAGAGGTAGACGTTAGAGAGAGGTAGAGGAAAGAGACCGGTAGAGGGAAGAGAGAGGTGGAGGGAAGAAAGAGGTGGAGGGAAGACAGAGGTAGAGGGAAGAGAGAGGTGGAGGGAAGAGAGAGGTAGAGGGAAGAGAGAAGTAGACGTTAGAGAGAGGTAGAGGGAAGAGAGGGGTAGATGGTGGAGAGGGTTATCCTGATGTTGGCTCCTTCCTGTGCTGACTGTTAGACTAGAAATCAGTACCAGTCTAATCACTATTTATTACAGACCTGAGGATCACCAAGCTCTGCTCCTCTACAGCGCTCCACACTCCACTACGCATCCTAATGTTAATCCCTAACTCTAACATTTACCCCAAACATGCACAATTCCTACATTTTAAATGTACCCCTAACCAGACCTGAGATTAAATAGTATTTGTTTGATTGAACCTGCCTGGAGTGTCAGATCGGCGAGGTTTGCACTTTTGGGGCTATTCCATTGGTTCCCTTGTGCCAGGCATGCTCAATGAAGTGCAGCTAACAGCTAACACATGTAAATGTAATGTAAACCTTATGTTTACCCTACACATACAAATAGGCCTACCACTAACATGCTAAATGTGTAGCCTTACACTATAATGTTTACATTCTGCCATATATTGTAGATGTTAAATGATTCAATTGAAGCAAGGGAAATGTGAAATCTCGTCAGCAAGAAGCTATTTACTGTGAGTAGATATAAAGTAACCAACATTAAAACACACCCACCCATACCAACAGTCCTACACACAGTCCCTGTCCCAGTCTCAACATATTGACATGCCTACCCTGTCCTGCTGATTCCACACACCACTAGCTACAAATGTACAGCCGAGAATGAGCCGTGTTGTGTTCTGAAAGCCCATTAGGCCTGGTTAATGTGGCAGGAAAGCATCACTTCCCATCGCAGGCAGCTGCACTACATACACATGATGAAGCCCAGACACCCAGCGCAGATTTAGCTACCGCACTGTGAGGCGAGACACTAACGTGTGTGTGTGTGTGTGTGTGTGTGTGTGTGTGTGTGTGTGTGTGTGTGTGTGTGTGTGTGTGTGTGTGTGTGTGTGTGTGTGTGTGTGTGTGTATATGTGTGTGTGTGTGTGTGTGCCGCTGGTGGCGGCAGGGGCCATTACCAGGCCGTTAGCGTGCGTGCGTGCGTGTGTGTGTGCGAGTCCCATCCGTCTGGATGCGGCCCAGCCCCAGGACTGGTGGAAGAGTTTGCTCTCAGATCAGTCTGTGGAAAGGCCTCCAGTCCCTTACTGCACACGCACACATCTTCCTCTTCTCACAGTAAACTAAGGACATTTTTTAACTGGGCCACAAACGTACACAAAACAAAAGGAGTAACAAATGATTATAGTTTCCCTTGTCTTACTTTTTATTTTCATTCTGCTAGTTGTTATTGCAGGGTGTTTTTCCACGAATCAGTTCCTCCTCTTGTTTCTGTGGAGACTGATTGAATATTTCAATGGAGATGGAGCGCTATGCTTTTGTTTTTCATAAAAGCACAATTTGACCCATGTTGTTAATGGCTCTTGTGTGCCTTTTTCATTCCAGTACAATTAGCAGATGCTCTTATCCAGGGAGACTTACAGCCTTGCTCATGGACACATCGGCAGATTCTTCACGTAGTCGGTTAGGGGACTCAAACCAGTGACTTTTCGGTTTCTAGCCCAACGCTCTTAACCGCTGGGCTACCTGCTGCCCATGGTTCCATCTATTTCCCTTTCTTTAGAGCTGAGATCTGTAGGATCTATATATGTATGCTAATGGGGCTGGTATGTAGTGTTTTTGTGATAGATCTCATAGGGAGACCAACCATCATCTCCTGTTGATCCTGCTGTTTCTCCCTTTCCTCCCCTCCTGCCTGCCTTTTTCTATCTTGTTACCATCTCTGCTTCCTACTAGTGCTCTGTTCTCCAACCCTCCTCTCTCATTTTCATCCAATCTCTCTGCTTCCTACTAGTGCTCTGTTCTCCAAGCCTCCTCTCTCCTTTTCATCCAATCTCTCTGCTTGCTCTCGCTGTCTCTCTCTCCCCTATCCCCTCATCCCCCTCTCCCTGCTTCGTGACTTCCACTCCCAGCTACCACAGCTACCCCTTCTCCTGTCCTCTCCCCTCCACTCCGCCTATTCTATTCAATTCAATTTAAGGGCTTTATTGTCATGGGAAACATATGTTAACATTGCCAAAGCAAGTGAACTAGATAATAAACATAAGTGAAATAAACAACACAAATTAACACTAAACATTACACTCAGAAAAGTTCCAAAATAATAAAGACATTACAAATGTCATATTATGTGCAAATAGTTAAAGTACAAAAGGGAAAATAAATAAACATAAATATGGGTTGCATTTATAATGGTGTTTGTTCACAAATCTTGCTGCTGTGATGCACGCTGTGGTATTTCACTAAATAGATATGGGAGTTTATCAAAATTGGATTTGTTTTTGAATTCTTTGTGGGTCTGTGTAATCTGAGGGAAATGTGTGTATCTAATATGGTCATACATTTGGCAGGTTAGGAAGTGCAGCTCAGTTTCCACCTCATTTTGCGGGCAGTGTGCACATAGCCTGTCTTCTCTTTAGAGCCAGTCTGCCTACGGCGGCCTTTCTCAATAGCAAGGCTATGCTCACTGAGTCTGTACATAGTCAAAGTTTTCCTTAAGTTTGGGTCAGTCACAGTGGTCAGGTATTCTGTTTAGGGCCAAACAGCATTCTAGTTTGCTCTGTTTTTTGTTAATTCTTTCCAATGTGTCAAGTTATTATCTTTTTGTTTTCTCATGATTTGGTTGGGTCTAATTGTGTTGCTGTCCTGGGGATCTGCGGGGTGTGTTTGTGTTTGTGAACAGAGCCCCAGGACCAGCATGCTTAGGGGACTCTTCTCCAGGTTCATCTCTCTGTAGGGGATGGCTTTGTTATGAAAGGTTTGTGAATCGCTTCCTTTTAGGTGGTTGTAGAATTTTACAGCTCTTTTCTGGATTTTGATAATTTGCGGGTATCGGCCTAATTCTGCTCTGCTTGCATTATTTGGTGTTTTACGTTGTACACAGAGGATATTTTTGCAGAAATCTCCAAGCAGAGTCTCAGTTTGGTGCTTGTCCCATTTTGTAAATTCTTGGTTGGTGAGCGGATCCCATACCTCACAACCATAAAGGGCAACTGATTCCAGTATTTTTAGCCAGATCCTACTATGCCCTCTTCCGCTTCCTTCTCCCTCTCTCCGTTCTCTTCATTCTGCACCTTCCTCTCCTTTCGTCTGCCCCTCCCTCTAATCTTACCTCTACTCTAGTCTTCCCTCTTTTCTAGTCCTCTATGCACCTCCTTTTTTACTACCTCTGGCTCTCTCTACCCCCTCCTTCCATCCCTTCTCTCTCTATCTACCCTCTCCCTCTGTCCCTCCTCCCTCTCTCTCTCCCTGGTGGTGGTCCTGTGCTCTTCAAAGCCCTTGGCTGAGAGCAGTAGATCACAGAGAGACTGTGTGAGTGAAAGGTTAATGGATGGCCTTTGAACATATATTGGGAGGTGGGGGCAGAGTGGTGAGGGAGGGGGAGACGCTGGGCCAGCGGAGGTGTGTTCTTTCAAATCGCTCTTTGAAGATGGCGCTGGCCGCTCCCATGTCCCTGCTCCAGTGTGTGTGTGTGTGTCTGTGTGGTTTGTGAGTAAATTACGCTGGGGACAGGGGACTATGTTCCTGTGAACTGGTGTGAAATAAAGACGGCATCGACAGAGAGGGCCACCTTGCTTCTAGTCCTTAAGAAATTTTAAAGTATTTCGTTTTTTTTAAGTATTATGTCTTACATTGTAAGCCCAGAAAATCTTAAGTGTTATTACATACACTACCAGTGAAAAGGTTTAGAACAGCTACTCATTCAAGGGTTTTTCTTTATTTTTTTACTATTTTCTACATTGTAGAATAATAGTGAAGACATCAAAACTATGAAATAACACATGTAGTAACCAAAAAAGTGTTAAACAAATATTTGAGTTTCTTCAAATAGCCACCGTTTGCCTTGATGACAGCTTTGCATTCTTGGCAGTCTCTCCACCAGCTTCACCTGGAATGCTTTTCCAACAGTCTTGAAGTAGTTCCAACATATGCGGGGCGGCAGGTAGCCTAGTGGTTAGAGCTTTGGAAGAGTAACCGAAAGGTTGCAAGATCAAGTCCCCAAGCTGACAAGGTACAAATCTGATGTTCTGCCTCTGAACAAGGCAGTTAACCCACTGTTCCTAGGCCATCATTGAAAATCAGAATTTGTTCTTAACTGACTTGCCTAGTTAAATAAAGGTAAAATATGCTGAGCACTTGTTGTCTGCTTTTCCATCACTCTGCGGTCCGAGTTCATCCAAAACCATCTCAGTTTAGTTGAGATTTTGGAGGCCAAGTCATCTGATGCAGCACTCCATCACTGTCCTTCTTGGTCAAATAGCCCTTACAAAGCCTGGAGGTGTGTTGGGTCATTGTCCTGTTGAAAAACAAATGATAGTCCCACTAAACCCAAACCTGATGGGATGGCGTATCACTGCAGAATGCTGTGTTAGCCATGCTGGTTAAGTGTGCCTTGAATTCTAAGTAAATCACAGACAGCGTCATCAGCAAAGCATACAGTGTCACCTACACCATAACACCTCCTCCTGCATGCTTTAAGGTGGGAAATACACATGTGGAGATCATCCGTTCACCCACACCTCGTCTCAAAAAAGACATGGCGGTTGGAACCAAAAATCTCAAATTTGGACTCCAGAACAAAGGACAAATTTCCACCAGTCTAATGTCCATTGCTCGTGTTTCTCGCCCCAAGCAAGTCTCTTCTTATTATTGGTGTACTTTAGTTGTGGTTTCTTTGCAGCAATTCGACCATGAAGGCTTGATTCACACAGTCTCCCGTGAACAGTTGATGTTGAGATGTGTCTGTTACTTGAACTCTGTGAAGCATTTATTTGGGCTGCAATTTCTGAGGTTGGTAACTCTAATGAACTTATCCTCTGCAGCAGAGGTAACTCTGGGTCTTCCATTCCTGTGGCGGTCCTCATGAGAGCCAGTTTCATCATAGTGCTTGATGGTTTTTGTGACTTCAATTGACATTTTCCGTATTGACTGACCTTTATGTCTTAAAGTAATGATGGACTGTCATTTCTCTTTGCTTATTTGAGCTGTTCTTGCCATAATATGGACTTGGTCTTTTACCAAATAGGGCTATCTTCTGTATACCACCACTACCTTGTCACAACACAACTGATTGGCACAAACACATTAAGAAGGAAAGAAATTCCACAAATGAACTTTTAAGAAGGCACACCTGTTAATTTAAATGCATTCCAGGTGACTACCTCATGAAGCTGGTTGAGAGAATGCCAAGAGTGTACAAAGCTGTCATCAAGGCAAATGGTGGCTATTTGAAGAATCTCAAATTAAAAATATATTATGATTTGTTTAACACTTTTTTAGTTACTACATGATTCCATATGTGTTATTTCATAGTTTTGATGTCTTCACTAATATTCTACAATGTAGAAAATTGTAAAAAATAAAGAAAACCCTTGAATTAGTAGGTGTTCTAAGTCTTTTGACCGGTAGTGTACAGCTGGGAAGAACTACTGGATATCAGAGCGACATCAATTTACCATCACTACGACCAGGTATACGACTTTCCCGGAGTAGATCCTTTGTCCGAACCACCCAGGGAATCTGAACTGATTTCAGAGGCTGACCCAAAACAACGTCGCTGCAGAAGAGGTAGACGGAGCAGCCTTCTGGTCAGACTTCGGAGGTGCGCACACCACCCACCGCTTCCGAGTATATTACTCGCTAATGTCCAGTCTCTAGATAACAAGGTAGACAAAATTAGGGCAAGGGTTGCTTTCCAGAGAGACATCAGGGATTGTAACATACTCGGTTTCACGGAAACATGGCCCTCTCGGGATTTGCTGTCGGAGTCGGTACAGCCACCGGGATTCTTTGTGCATCGTTCCGACAGAAATAAACTTCTCTCCGGGAAGAAGAAGGGCGGTTTCATGATTAACGAATCATGGTGTAATTGTAACAACATACAGGAACTCAAATCCTTTTGTTCACCGGACCTAGAATTCCTCACAATCAAATGCCGTCCATATTCTCGTTGGTTATTGTCAGCCGTGTACATCCCCCCTCAAGCCAAAACATTGACGGCCCTCAAGGAACTTCACTGGACTTTATGCAAACTGGAAACCATATATATGGCTGCATTTATTGTAGCTGGGTATTTTAACAAAGCAAATTTGAGAACAAGGCTACCTAAACTCTATCAGCATATTGATTGTAGCACTCGTGCGAGCAATACACTGGATTGCTGCTACTCTAACTTCCGTGATGCATACAAGGCCCTCTCCCGCCCTCCCTTCGGCAAATCTGACCACGACTCCATTTTGCTCCTCCCTTCCTATTGGCAGAAACTCAAACAGGACGTACCCGTGACAAGGACTATTCAACGCTGGGCTGACCAATCTGAATCCACGCTTCAAGATTGTTTTGATCACACGGACTGGGATATATTCCTGGTAGCCTCCGAGAATAATATTGATTAATATGCTGATTCTGTGAGTGAGTTTATAAGAAAGTGCATGTTGTACCCACTGTGACTATTAAAACCTACCCTAACCAGAAACCGTGGATAGATGGCGGCATTCGTGCAAAACTGAAAGCGCAAACCATCGCATTTAACCATGGAAAGTTGACTGGAGATATGGCCGAATACAAACAGTGTAGTTATTCCCTCCGCAAGGCAATCAAACAAGTGAAATGTCAATAGAGACAATGTGGAGTCGCATTTCAATGGCTCAGACACAAGACGTATGTGGCAGGGTCTACAGACAATCACAGATTACAAGAAGAAAACCAGCCACGTCACGGACACCGACATCTGGCTTCCAGACAAACTCAACACCTTCTTTGCTCACTTTGAGGATAATACAGTGCCACCGACATCGCCCGCTACCAAGGACTGTGGGCTCTCCTTCTCCATGGCCGACGTGAGTAAGACATTTAAACGTGTTAACCCTCGCAAGGCTGCCGGCACAGACGGCATTCCTAGCCGCATCCTCAGAGCATGTACAGACCAGCTGGCTGGCATGTTTACGGACATATTCAATCTCTCCCGTTCCCAGTCAGCTGTCCCCACATGCTTCAAGATGGCCACCATTGTTCGTGTACAAAAGAAGGCAAAGTTAACTGAACTAAATGACTATTGGCCCGTAGCACTCACTTCTGTCATCATGAAGTGCTTTGAGAGACTAGTCAAGGATTATATCACCTCCACCTAACCTGTCACCCTAGACCCACTTCAATTTGCTTACCGCTCCAATAGGTCCACAGACGATGCAATCACCATCACACTGCTCCATCACGCCTGGATAAGAGGAATACCTATGTAAGAATGCTGTTCATTGACTACAGCTCAGCATTCAACACCATAGTATCCTCCAAGCTCATCATTAAGCTTGAGGCCCTGGGTCTCAACCCCACCCTGTGTAATTGGGTCCCGGAAACAACATCTCCACTTCGCTGATCCTCAACACTGGGGTCCAACAAGAGTGCGTGCTCAGCCCCCTCCTGTACTCTCTGTTCACCCATAACTGCTTGGCCATGCACACCTCCAACTCAATCATCAAGTTTGCCGACACAACAGTAGTAGGCTTGATTACCAACAACGACGAGACAGCCTATAGGGAGAATGTGAGGGCACTTGGAGTGTGGTGTCAGGAAAATAACCTCACACTCAACGTCAACAAAACAAAGGAGATGATCGTGGACTTCAGGAGACAGCAGAGGGAGCACCCCCCTATCCAAATCGACGGGACAGCAGTGCAGAAGGTGGAAAGTTTTAAGTTCCTCGGTGTACACATCACGGACAAACTGAAATGGTCCATCCACACAGACAGTGTGGTGAAGAAGGCGCAACAGCATCTCTTCAACCTCAGGAGGCTGAAGAAATTTTGCTTGTCACCTAAAACCCTCACAATCTTTTACAGATGCACAATTGAGAGCATCCTGTCGGGCTGCATCACTGCCTGGTACGGCAACTCCACCGCCCATAACCACAGGGCTCTCCAGAGGGTGGTGCGGTCTGCACCGGGGGCAAACTACCTTCCCTCCAGGACACCTACAGCACCCGATGTCACAGGAAGGCCAAAAAGATCATCAAAGACAACAACCACCTGAGCCACTGCCTGTTCACCCTGCTACCATCCAGGAGGCGAGGTCAGTACAGGTGCATCAAAGCTGGGACCGAGAGACTGAAAAACAGCTTTTATCTCAAGGCCATCAGACTGCTAAACAGCCATCACTGACACATTGAGGCTGCTGCCTACATACAGACTTGAAATCATTGGCCATTTTAATAAATGGATCACTAGTCACTTTAATAATGGCACTTTAATAATGTTAACATATATTGCATTACTCATCTCAAATGTATATACTATATTTTATACCATCTATTGCATCTTGCCCATGCCGCTCTGTTATTGCTCATCCATATATTTATATGTATATATTATTATTCCATTCCTTTACTCAGATTTGTGTGTATTAGGTAGTTGTTGTGGAATTGTTAGATTACATGTTAGATATTGCTGCACTGTCGGAACTAGAAGCACAAGCATTTCGCTACACTCGCAATAATATCTGCTAACCATGTGTATGTGACAAATAAAATTGGATTTGATTTGATTGCTGATACCTCTCCCTCTAATGTGCTCTGTGTATTTAGATCTGCCTGTCGTGATCTTTGTGTCACAGTGGATGTGTGTCTATTTGTGATACAGAGGGAGTGTTTTATCATATTGTTTGGGTATATTTGTTGTGTGTTTGTCTCTGTGACTGTGTGTGTGTGTGTGTGTGTGTGTGTGTGTGTGTGTGTGTGTGTGTGTGTGTGTGTGTGTGTGTGTGTGTGTGTGTGTGTGTGTGTGTGTGTGTGTGTGTGTGTGTGTGTGTGGGGGGGGGGGGGGGGGGGGGGGGGGGGGGGGGTGTATATGGGGGTGTGCGTGTACATGTGTGTAGGAAAATAAGGAAAACAAGAACAATTTTGAAAAGTCTGGATTTTTTTAATATCATGAATTTGTTAAAATGCTATTTTAGGCTTAAAGGTTTAGGCTTTGGGGTTAAGGTTAAGGGTTAGGGTTAGGTTTAGGCTTAGGTAAAGGGTTAGGGTTAGGGAAAATAGGGTTAGAGTTTGCACATGTGTGTGTGTGCTTGCGTGTGTGTATGTGTTTTTATGTGTGCTTGTGTGTTTGCGTGTGTGTGTGTGTGTGCATGTGTGTTGGTGCCCTCTGTTTGCATGTTTGAGGGAGACTGAGAGTAAGGGGGACTGAGGATAGGAGAGACTGAGGATAGTGGAGACTAAAGGTAGGGGAGACTAAGGGTAGGGAAGACTCGAGGATAGGGGAGACTGAGCCTAGGGGACATTGCGTGTAGGGGTAACTGAGGATAGGGGAGTCTGAGGGTAGGGGACACTGAGGGTAGGAGAGACTGAGAGTATGGGAGACTGAGGGTAGGAGAGACTGAGAGTATGGGAGACTGAGGGGTAGGGGAGACTGAGGGTAGGAGAGACTGAGAGTATGGGAGACTGAGGGGTAGGGGAGACTGAGGGTAGGAGAGACTGAGAGTATGGGAGACTGAGGGGTAGGGAAGACTGAGGGTAGGGAGACTGAGGATTGGGAAGACTGAGGGTAGGGGAGACTGAGGATAGGGGAGACTGAGGGTAGGGGAGACTGGTGTGGGTAGGGAAGATTGAGGATAGGGGAGACTGAGGGTAGGGGAGACTGGGCATAGGGGAGACTGGTGTGGGTAGGGAGGACTGAGGGTAGGGGAGACTGAGGGTAGGGGAGACTGGTGTGGGTAGGGAGGACTGAGGGTAGGGAAGACTGAGGGTAGGGGAGACTGAGCATAGGGGACACTGAGGGTAGGGGAGACTGGTGTGGGTAGGGAAGACTGAGGGTAGGGGAGACTGAGGGTAGCGGAGTCTGAGGGTAGGGGAGACTGAGGATAGAGGAGACTGAGGATAGGGGATAACTGAGGATAGGGATAACTGAGGGTAAGGGAGACTAAGGATAGGAGAGACTGAGGCTAGGGGAGACTGAGGATAGGGGAGACTGATGGTAGGGGAGACTGATGGTAGGGGAGACTGAGGATATGGGAGACTGAGGATAGAGGAGACTGAGGGTAGGGGAGACTGAGGAACTTGAAGGAGAAAAGAAAGCGAGAGGGACTGGGGAAGGGTCACGTGTAGAGGAATGGGAGGACACATTTAGAGAGATGGATCACATTGGGCTGGGGATGGAGGGATACTATGGAAGAGGAAAGAGGTAGGACAGAAGGAGATGTACAGTATATATATAATATACTAAACAACATCTAGTAAGACACAAAGAGGAGAATGATTAATCTTGGTTTTCATCGCTTCCAATACTGTAAGCATGCAAATGCACCAACACACACACACACACACACATACACAAGCACACCCACAGTCAGGGCTGTGGATCAGCGTACAACAAGGTTAATGAAGTGTCTAATGCAGTGGCAGGGCTTGACACTCATCCCTCCTAACAGGCCTCTGGATGACACTCGCTTCTCTGGATGACACTCATCTTACTGACATCTTACTCTCTCTCTCTCTCTCTCTCTCTCTCTCTCTCTCTCTCTCTCTCTCTCTCTCTCTTTCTCTCTCTCTCTCTCTGTCTTTCTCTGTCTTTCTCTCTGAATATCTCTCTTTTTCTCTCTCCCTCTCTCTCTGTATATCTCTCTCTCCTTCTATCTGTCTCTCTCTGTCTCTTTTCCACCACTCTCTCCCCCTCCATCTCTCTCTCTCTCTTTCTCTCTCTTCCACTCTCTCTGTCTGTCTCTCCCCACCCCCTCTTTCTCTGTCTATAGCCCTTTAGACAGTGTCTCTTTTTCTCCTCTTTTCTCTCTATTCCACAGGGGACCAGTACGAAAAAACTATTAAAATGTATGCACTCACTACAGTAAGTCGCTCTGTATAAGAGCTTCTGGTAAATTACTAAAATGTAAATGTAAAATGTCTCTCCTCAGTGCCTCAGTCCTTCCTTCCCTGCTCTACCTTGGGTTCTCCAGCTCTGCTATATTTATCTGAATCTGGGTCTGTCTGAGTCAGTGTCTACTGTATAGTGTTGTGTTTTGCCTGTAGCACAGCTCCCATCCCTGGGGAAGATAAGGATAGTTTCCTGCTCTGTTCTGTTTCTGTTGGGCTGTCTGCATTTTATTTTGGGTCCGACCGGTGCTGTTTCGCCTGCTGTGGCTGTTTTACTGCATAATTAGGCTGTGGTGCCAGGGCTGGCTGTGACGTGGAATTGACAGTTTGAGCACGTTCTGTCTTGCCTCTACTTCTCTCTTTAAGAGAATCCCAGTGTGTGTGTGTGTGTGTGTGTGTGTGTGTGTGTGTGTGTGTGTGTGTGTGTGTGTGTGTGTGTGTGTGTGTGTGTGTGTGTGTGTGTGTGTGTGTGTGTGTGTGTGTGTGTGTGTGTGTGTGTGTGTGTGTGTGTGTGTGTGTGTGTACGTGTGTGTGTGTGTGTGTGTGTGTGTGTGTGCGCATGCGTGTGTGTGTGCTGGAGAGTGGCTGGATGTGAGCTGGAGTCAGGTCGCTAGCTGGAGAGTGGAGCTGGATGTGATCTGGAGTCAGGTCTCTAGCTGGAGAGTGGAGCTGGATGTGAGCTGGAGTCAGGTCCCTAGCTGGAGAGTAGCTGGATGTGAGCTGGAGTCAGGTCCCTAGGTAGAGATTGGAGCTGGATGTGAGCTGGAGTCAGGTCCCTAGCTGGAGAGTGGAGCTGGATGTGAGCTGGAGTCAGGTCCCTAGCTGGAGAGTGGCTGGATGTGAGCTGGAGTCAGGTCCCTAGGTAGAGATTGGAGCTGGATGTGAGCTGGAGTCAGGTCCCTAGCTGGAGAGTGGCTGGATGTGAGCTGGAGTCAGGTCCCTGGCTGGATGTGAGCTGGAGTCAGGTCCCTAGCTGGAGAGTGGAGCTGGATGTGAGCTGGAGTCAGGTCCCTAGGTAGAGATTGGAGCTGGATGTGAGCTGGAGTCAGGTCCCTGGCTGGATGTGAGCTGGAGTCAGGTCCCTAGCTGGAGAGTGGAGCTGGATGTGATCTGGAGTCAGGTCCCTAGCTGGAGAGTGGCTGGATGTGAGCTGGAGTCAGGTCCCTAGCTGGAGAGTGGAGCTGGATGTGAGCTGGAGTCAGGTCCCTAGCTGGATGTGAGCTGGAGTCAGGTCCCTAGCTGGAGAGTGGAGCTGGATGTGATCTGGAGTCAGGTCCCTAGCTGGAGAGTGTATGTTCGCCGTGAGGGGGCTGCTAGAGGTGGAGGATGTGTGTTTGAGGGTTACGGAGAGTGTGTTCAGCGCAGTAGTGTGTGTGTATATGTGTGTGTGACCATATGTGCGTTAGTGTAAGCGTGCATGTCTATATGTGTGTGTGCATGTTTGCATGTGTGAATATGTGTGTGTGTGTGTACGTGTCATGCAGGTGTGCCCGTGTGTGTCCGTGTCTGCGTGTGTGTTTTCATCTCTTTGGGTGATGTAATGTTCTGGTATGTGCTGTAATTGGGTTCAGTTGGAGTGTTGGGGCGCTGCAGTCATCGAAAGAAAGGCTGTGATGAGGGGAGAGGCTCAGGAATATGACTGTTCCCAGTTGAGGGAGAGTATGTTTGTCTTTCTTTCTTCTCCTCTACTTTTTTCTCTGACCTTGTGTCTTTACAGCATATAAAAGTCCATTGTTGTTACATTCTTCGTGATGGTTTCTCTCTCTCTCTCTCTCTCTCTCTCTCTCTGGTTGACTAGGCTTGCTCAGAGTGGATGTGTGTCATTTTGCGCTGCTTTGTGTTTTGACCCCATGGCATGACTGGTGACTCCCCATTCAGTCTGGTCTCATCTCATCCTGTCTCGTCTCATCCTGTCTCTTCTCGTCCTATCTTGTCCTGTCTCATCTCGTCCTATCTTGTCCTGTCTCGTCTCGGCCTGGCTCTGGAGCGAGGTTTACATGTCGCCCTGCGGTCCTCCCAGCTTTCGACTCCTCTGGTTGAGCGCTGGCTGGATGTGACAGCTGTGGCCGTTGTGCCTGAGCTCCTCTGTGGTGACGGGCCACGCTTGTCAGCCCCGTTGCGCTAACTAGTTCTGCTTAGGCATTATGCTAATGTGCTAACAAAGATTATGTATTTAAAGAAAGGAAGATAACCCACTCTCCATGTTAAGAGTTGTCTCCTCTAATCAATGACTGTAACACACAATCTCACCAGGAGGATCTGACCTAGAAGTCATGAGAGACTTTAGGCTGAGGCTAATCTAGAAAAACTGAAAGGCTAGACTACAGTGTCAATGCTGACTAAGGCTCTAGTCTAGGCTGCAGTATTATGCTAACTAGATTAGCTCTAGGCTACAGTGATAATGCTAACTAACACTCTAGTCTAGGCTGCAATATTATGCTAACTAGATTAGCTCTAAGCTACGGTGCTAATGCTAACTAGGCGCTAGCTACTAGGCGCTAGCTACCATATTATACTAGCTAATACGCTAGGCTACAGTGCTAATACTAATGAGCAGCAGGGTGATTAGGAGATGATGACCGCTGGAACAGCTAGACGGGCTGAGGGAGGCTGATCACATGGAGGCCCAGACAGACGGACGGACAGACAGACAGACAGACAGACAGACAGACAGACAGACAGACGGGCTGAGAGAGGCTTATCGCATGGAGGCCCAGCCAGCCAGACAGTCTGCCCTGGGGCCTGGGATTCTATAATCTCCTAAAGAGGCTCAATGGCAGACACTGAGACACACACACACACCATCACAGCGTCTGTCCAGTGTCTGCCTGGAAGGCCAGAGGTTCACCCTGAATCAGTCCCAAAAAATGAACATAGACAGAATGTCTGTCAGTGGCATCACACCCAAGGTCAAAATGAAGCTGCTTCAATTGGATTCCCAACTCTTTGACTTTGTGTAGTACAAAAATGTGTAGTACCAAAATGTGAAACACTTAAAAAAGTACCAACATGTATGCACTCACTACTGTAAGTCGCTCTGGATAAGAGCATCTGCTAAATTACTGAAATGTAAATGTAAAAATGTAGATAAAGTCAGAAAGTTTTATATTTTCCAGTTTGTTTAGATCTCTAAGTTTGATTAAATCTCTCCTTGACTGTCTCTGTCTGTCTGTCTGCCCACCCTTCCATCTGTCAAAGGCCTTGTGTGTCTGTGTTTTTGCAGTGTCAGCGTCTGAGTCACTATGTCTGTGTTATTATCTGAGACCTATGGTGTCCCCTCTGCACCCCAGGCTTTAATTACACTGTTCGGATAATGAGTCAAATCCAATCAGACTTGTCTCTCTCTCTTTCCTCCACTCTTCATTAGTATGTTGGTCCCATTATGGAGCCACCAGTCTGATCCTTACTAACACCAGCCGCCCTGAAGTGACATGACACCTCCCTCACCCGCCTGGTGTGTGTGTGTGTGTGTGTGTGTGTGTGTGTGTGTGTGTGTGTGTGTGTGTGTGTGTGTGTGTGTGTGTGTGTGTGTGTGTGTGCGTGCGTGCGTGCGTGCGTGCGTATTTGGAAGGTCAAGGGTACTTTTGTGTGTATTTAAGTGTGTTTTCTATGTACATTGTTATGTACTAACATGTTGTTTTGTCAACTATACTGTATGTCTTTTCTTAATATATGTGGATAATGGACTTTAACGTAAATACTATACACTACTCTCCTCCACCAGCCAGTTAACTGTACACTCATTGTGTGTGAGTGCACATTACACTATGTAAGTCATTGCTCACACTCTGTAGTGTTGCAATGTTTTTAATCCAACCTTTGTTACGTGGTTGCTGTGAGAGACGCTCCAATTCAAATAGTATAACTGTGCCTACAGAAAGAGATGACTGGGTGTTTGGCTGAAGAGGCCCAGAACCATTGACGTATTCCTGCAGAGTGAAGGACACATGTAGCCTGTAGCAAGCTGGCTTATCACATCAAACCCCCAGAAGACCCACATATTTACACATTCGCAAACACACATGCACACATGCATGCACACATACTCGGTGATAAAAATCTGCTCTCCGTCGTCTTTATTAATTTTTTAATTTAAATTTTATCCCCTTTTCTCCCCAATTTTCGTGGTATCCAATCGCTAGTAATTACTATCTTGTCTCATCGCTACAACTCCCGTACGGGCTCGGGAGAGACGAAGGTCGAAAGCCATGCATCCTCCGAAGCACAACCCAACCAAGCCGCACTGCTTCGGAGGAAACACCGGGCACCTGGCCCCCTTGGTTAGCGCGCACTGCGCCCGGCCCGCCACAGGAGTCGCTGGAGCGCGATGAGACAAGGAATTCCCTACCGGCCAAACCCTCCCTAACCCGGACGACGCTAGCCCAATTGTGCGTCGCCCCACGGACCTCCCGGTCGCGGCCGGCTGCGACAGAGCCTGGGGGCGAACCCAGAGACTCTGGTGGCGCAGTTAGCACTGCGATGCAGTGCCCTAGACCACTGCACCACCCGGGAGGCCTCCTTCGTCTTTTTAATCACATTTCCACATAATCAAAGGTCTATTGAATGACTAGTAAACTACTTTACTGTATGTATCAGGGTTGTGGGGTGGTCCATTCCATTCCAATTCATGAACTGAAATAGCCCCAAATAAAATAAAATGTTCAATCTAAGAATGTAATTTACACCCGTCTTCTTTATTGACTTCTTTATTGAGTTCAAATGGAATTCACCCTGATCTTAGCAAGTCAAATCAGAATGATGCTATGACAGAAACAGACAGAATAAGAGAGGATATGGAAGTCTATGAACAGGAAGTTGTAGTGTGTTTTTTGGTAGAATATGAACGTATATATAAATATATATATATATATATATATATATATATATATATATATATATATATATATATATATATATATATATATATATATATATATATATATATATATATATATATTTGATGTGGCCACCCAGTGTGGTTTAATGTCCCGTTTCCATTCTGTTCTGTATAATGTCTACAGTGTGATGAGGGGAATGGGGTCTGGACTCCTGCGTTCTGGCTCAGTTCTGCTCTCCTGATCACCACTGTGTAATGATCTAATCACTGGCCAGCTGTATGGAGATGTGTACTTACACCACAGAGATCCTATACTGAACTATACACTAGTCCTACTGTGTCAGAGGTGTGTGTGTGTTGGGGGGTTACTGTGTGTGTGTGTGTGTGTGTGTGTGTGTGTGTGTGTGTGTGTGTGTGTGTGTGTGTGTGTGTGTGCGTGCGTGTGTGTGTGCGCATGCGTGTGTGTGTGCGCATGCGTGTGTGTGTGCGCATGCGTGTGTGTGTGCGCATGCGTGTGTGTGTGTGTAGTGGTGGAAAAAGTACCCAATTTACATTGTCATACTTGAGTAAAAGTAAGTTATGTTATATATTTTTATAATCGCTAGGACCATTTCTCAATACTTAGGTCACTTTTTCAAAACTCTTCACACAGTGAACACAACAGCAGTGGGCTAAAACTGTGGATCATTTTTCATTGCTTTGGCACAAAATGCATTCAATGATTACATATTTCACATTTCATTAATTCTTTTCTCACTCAGACACAACCACCACCAAAACTCTAAGTACCTACAGGCCAATTTGCACATGTTTACATACTCTTTTCAAAACTGTTAAACTTAAGTTCAAAACCTAACATAACACAAAATGTAATAAGACAGCAATTTGCTACATTTCTTAAGTAATACAGTATTGAAATATATTCCAAATCTAAAAAATGAAATACCATCAAAACAGTTAGACCAACCACATCTGATTCCCATTGTAGATGAACACCTACCCAGGTGTTTGTCTTTTAATTTCATTACCATCCATACAAAAGGGGACATCTTAGGAATAATGCTGTACTGTAATATAGACATGGACCCAGCCAGAGATAGAGAAGTGGCTGACAGGAAGAAGAGTGGCTGTGAGAGGGAGAGGAGTACGTATGCGTGGTGGAAGAAGACTGAGAGGAAGATCACGAGCTGTAGTCTCAGATGAGATTAGGGCCACTATAATTGATCATGTAATAAATCATGATCATGATCATCATCTTACTCTCCATTCCTCAACCCCATAGAGGAATTATTTTCCTCATGAAGGTGGAAGGTTTATGACCACCATCCACATGATCAAATGTCCCTTCTGGACGCAATGAATACTGGATGCCTGAACATATCTGCAGAAGATTGCCAGGGATGGACCAGGCATGCCAAAATATTATTTCCTAGGTGTTGTAGTGTCTTTGGCTATGCCGGATTACGTGATATGACATGCTATTCTATAAAATCCTTTCTCCGTAATAACTATTACCTGATTGAGCTAATCATGTAAATGTAATTAACTAGAAAGTCGGGGCACCACGAAATAATATTTATAGAGTTGTTATCTTCCGAATAAACTCTTAAAGACCTAGTAATATTTCACATCAATAGCAGTCAATATTAATCGTCACCTTATTTCAGTCTCATCTGAAAGTTGTAAATTCTTGGTTATCTTCATGAACCCTGGCTAACAAGTTGAATCAGCAATACAACATTGGGTTTAATTATTTATTTACTAAATACCTAACTAATCACACAGAATTACACATACACATAATTAATCATAACTTGATTACAAATTACGTCATAAAGGAAAACGTCCCTAGCGGGCGGAACAGATATGACAGCTTGTTACACAAAATTAAAGGGTCTGGGTTTGAGTGAAAGAGCGGGAAGACTGAGGAACAAAGGGCGAAGCTGTGCTATCGTAAATACAATATCTTGTGCATTCTAAATTACCGCCCATTTGGAAAAGGAAAATGCTAAAAATATTTTCTCTGAGCTGCGCTTCGGTAGGTTGGTGGTAGATGGAAGGCCATGTTGCCCAACCGAGTCCTTTGTCCTTTGAAGAATGTCTCTGCTGGTCAATTGGGTACGTTGTAGTAACGTTGTTGTGTGGTAGATGGGATACTCTGTCTGTCCTATCCTAATTTACGTTTGCAGCTGCTGTTGCTAACTCAACGTCTAGGAGGTATCACTTCTATGGTGATTAAGAGTTCAAAGTTCATACCATTCGCAACCAAAGCTCACGCTTATGTTGGCTTCGTTCTGTAGTTATTATCTGAACTATTCTGACACCGGACTGTCGTCCTCACATCCTCGGAACAGGAAGTTACATTTTCGTCAATGGCTTATATAGTGGAGGGAGAAGGGTGTGTCTGAAAAGTTTATAACCCATGTCTCTTCACAGGGGCGGGCCACTGGTTGAGCAGAGCCCTAAACGTATGAGAACCCAAATCTCTCATTTGGAAGCTAAAATTACATTTCATCTCTTCACAAATAATTTCATATTCAAACATTTGAATTGAACAAAAATTCCATGTGAATCCGATACCTCTTTGTAGACTTTACACTGTAGACTTTATGTCATTCTATCATTGATGAGAATGTGCCAGATGACAACCGAACTGACATAATATACCTTAACCTCTCTGGGGTAGGTGGGATGCAATCGTCCCACCTGGCCAATAGCCAGGGAAAATACAGAGCGCCATATTCAAATAACATTATATAAAAATCAAACTTTCATTAAATCACACATGTAAGATACCAAATTAAAGCTACACTCGTTGTGAATCCAGCCAATGTGTCAGATTTCAAAAAGGCTTTTCGGCGAAAGCATAAGATGCTATTATGTGATGATAGCACAACAGTAAACAAAGAGAGTAGCATATTTCAACACTGCAGGCACAACACAAAACACAGAAATAAAAATATAATTCATGCCTTACCTTTGACGAAATTCTTTTGTTTGCCACTCCAATATGTCCCATAAACATCACAAATGGTCCTTTTGTTCAATTAATTCCGTCGATATTGTAAGGCCTGGGTGTCGGAGTGGAAGTCAAGCGCAGGCAACAGCAGGTGCAATAACCAAATGTTCTTTAATGAACATGTAGAAAACTAGGCCACCCAACTAACACACTGGGTGACCGCTTAAACAACCCCAGACACGGGGAATACGAGAACAGTACAGCAAACACGATGCACGAAACAAACACCACCACTTACAAACAAACAATCCCGCACAAAGAAACGTGTATGCCGGCTGATTAAATAAGCCCAACTAATTAACCCTCATACAAAACAGGTGCGCCCAATAAACACATAGGGAGGGGGAGAAAAGGATCAGTGGCAGCTAATAGGCCGGTGACGACGACCGCCGAACGCCACCCGAACGGGAAGGAGAGCCTGCCTCGGTCGAAGTCGTGACAGTACCCCCCCTCTGACGCGCGGCTCCCGCAGCGCGCCGACACCGGCCTCGAGGTCGACCCGGAGGACGAGGTGCAGGGCGATCCGGATGGAGGCGATGGAAATCCCTCAACATAGACGGATCCAAAATGTCCCCCACCGGTACCCAGCACCTCTCCTCCGGACCGTACCCCTCCCAGTCCACGAGGTACTGCAGGCCCCTCACCCGGCGTCTCGAGTCCAGAATGGCCCGTATCGTGTACGCCGGGGACCCCTCGATGTCCAGAGGGGGAGGAGGGACCTCCGGTACCTCACCGTCCTGCAGGGGACCAGCTACCACCGGCCTGAGGAGAGACACATGAAACGAGGGGTTAATACGATAATAGGAAGGGAGTTGTAATCGATAACACACCTCGTTTATTCTCCTCAGGACTTTGAAGGGCCCTACACACTGCGGACCCAGCTTCCGGCAGGGCAAGCGGAGGGGCAGGTTTCGGGTCGAGAGCCAGACCCTGTCCCCCGGTACAAACACGGGGGCCTCACTGCGGTGGCGGTCAGCACTCCTCTTCTGCCGTCCACTAGCTTGTTGGAGTGATTCCTGGACGGCTCTCCATGTCTCCTTGGAGCGCTGCACCCATTCCTCCACCGCAGGAGCCTCGGTCTGGCTCGGATGCCATGGTGCCAGGACCGGCTGGTACCCCAATACACACTGAAAGGGGGACATGTTAGTAGAGGAGTGGCGTAGTGAGTTCTGGGCCATTTCGGCCCAGGGAATGTATCTCGCCCACTCCCCTGGCCGGTCCTGACAATACGACCGCAGAAACCTACCCACCTCCTGGTTCACTCTCTCCACCTGCCCATTACTCTCAGGGTGATAACCGGAGGTAAGGCTGACCGAGACCCCCAACCGCTCCATAAACGCCCTCCATACTCGGGACGTGAATTGGGGACCCCGATCAGAAACAATGTCCTCCGGCACCCCGTAGTGCCGGAAGACGTGGGTGAATAATGCCTCCGCAGTCTGTAGGGCTGTAGGCATACCGGGCAACGGGAGGAGACGACAGGACTTCGAGAACCGATCCACAATCACCAGTACCGTAGTGTTCCCCTGAGACAGGGGAAGATCGGTCAGAAAATCTACGGACAGGTGCGACCAAGGCCGTTGTGGAACGGGGAGGGGTTGTAACTTCCCTCTAGGAAGGTGCCTAGGAGCCTTACTCTGGGCGCATACCGAACAGGAGGAAACATAAACCCTAACGTCTCTTGCCAAGGTAGGCCACCAATACCTTCCCCGAAGGCTCCCCACTGTCCTCTTCACCCCAGGGTGACCCGAGGAGGGTAGAACATGAGCCCACCGAATCAATTTGTCCCGGACACCAAGCGGCACGTACTTCCGCCCCACCGGACACTGAGGAGGAGCGGGTTCCGCCCGTAACGCCCGCTCGATGTCCGAGTCCACTTCCCACACCACTGGTGCTATCAGCCTAGAGGCGGGAAGGATGGGAGTGGGTTCGGTGGGCCGATCGTCCGAGTCGTAAAAACGGGACAGTGCATCCGCCTTTACGTTCTGGGAGCCCGGTCTATACGTTAAGGTAAACTGGAATCGGGTAAAGAACATGGCCCACCTTGCTTGACGTGGATTCAGTCTCCTGGCTGCCCGAATATACTCCAGATTCTGGTGGTCGGTCCAGATGAGAAAAGGGTGTTTAGCCCCCTCAAGCCAGTGTCTCCACACCTTCAGGGCACTGACCACTGCTAACAACTCCCGGTCCCCCACATCATAGTTACGCTCCGCTGGGCTGAGCTTCTTCGAGAAGAAAGCACAGGGGTGGAGTTTTGGTGGCGTACCAGAGCGCTGTGATAGCACGGCACCTACCCCAGCCTCGGACGCGTCCACCTCCACTATGAATGCTAGAGAGGGATCCGGATGTGCCAACACGGGCGCATCCGTGAACAGCGCCTTCAACCTGTTGAAAGCTCCGTCTGCTTTTGCTGACCACTGCAAACGCACCGGACCCCCCTTAAGCAGTGAGGTAATAGGAGCTGCCACCTGGCCAAAACCCCGGATAAACCTCCGGTAGTAGTTGGCAAAACCCAAAAACCGCTGCACTTCTTTTACCGTGGTCGGAGTCGGCCAATTACGCACGGCCTTAATGCGGTCACTCCCTACCACCACGCCCGAGGTGGAAATGCGATAACCCAGAAAAGAGACGGCTCGTTTGGAGAACACACACTTCTCAGCCTTGACATATAGGTCATGCTCCAGTAGTCTACCAAGCACCTTGCGTACCAGAGACACATGCGCGGCGTAACTGGCTGAGTAGATCAGAATGTCATCGATATAAACAACCACTCCCTGCCCGTGCAGGTCCCTGAGAATATCGTCTACAAAGGATTGGAAAACGGCTGGAGCATTCTTTAACCCATACGGCATGACGCAGTACTCATAATGGCCCGATGTGGTACTAAATGCGGTTTTCCACTCGTCTCCCTTCCGAATACGCACCAGACTATACGCGCTCCTGAGATCCAATTTTGTGAAGAACTGCGCTCCGTGAAATGATTCCATTGCCGTAGCAATGAGAGGTAGTGGGTAACTAAACCCCACTGTGATGGCATTTAGACCTCTATAATCAATACACGGACGCAAACCTCCCTCCTTTTTCTTCACAAAAAAGAAACTCGAGGAGGCGGGTGAGATGGAGGACCGAATGTACCCCTGTCCCAGAGACTCAGTGACATATGTCTCCATAGCCACCGTCTCCTCTTGGGATAATGGGTACACGTGACTCTTGGGAAGCGCAGCGTCTACCTGGAGATCTATCGCACAATCCCTTCCCGGTCGATAAGGTGGTAATTTAGTCGCTTTCCTTTTACTGAAAGCGATTGCCAAATCGGCATACTCGGGGGGAATGCGCACCGTGGAACCCTGGTCTGGACTCTCCACCGACGTGGCACCGATGGAAACTCCCAAACACCTTCCAGAACACTCCTTTGACCACCCCTGGAGAACCCCCTGTTTCCACGAAATTTTAGGATTGTGCCGGGCCAGCCAGGGAATCCCTAGTACCACCGGAAACGCAGGCGAATCAATAATATAAAAGCTAATACGCTCCTTATGATTCCCCTGCGTCACCATGTCCAGGGGAACCGTGGTCTCCCTGACCACCCCTGACCCTAATGGCCGGCTATCTAGGGAGTGCACGGGAAAGGGAGAATCTATCGGCACAAGCGGAACCCGTAACCTAAAAGCGAGTCCGCGATCCATAAAGTTCCCAGCTGCGCCTGAATCGACTAGCGCCCTATGCTGGGAAGAGGGGAAAAATGTAAGGAAAAAAATCAAGACAAACATGTGACTAACAGGGGGTTCTGGGTGAGTTTGGTGCGGACTCACCTGGGGTGATCGAGAAGTGTTCCCCCTGCCATCTCGACTCCCAGACGGACCCCCCCAGCACCGATCGGCCGTGTGTCCTCTCCGACCACAGCTGGTGCAGGGAGAGCCTCCTCCTCCGGTACCCCTCTGCCCAGCCCCTCCCACCTCCATCAGAATAGGAGCGGAGGGGCTGGGTGGTGGAACGTACAGGACCCTCTCAGAACGCCCGCGGGCAGCCAGCAGATTGTCCAGACGGATAGACATGTCAATCAGCTCATCCAGGGAAAGAGCGGTGTCCCGACATGCTAGCTCCCTGCGGACGTCCTCCCGGAGACTACACCGGTAGTGATCAATAAGGGCCCTGTCGTTCCACCCAGATCCTGCAGCCAGGGTCCGGAACTCCAGCGCGTAATCCTGGGCGCTCCTCTTCTCCTGCCTAAGGTGGAACAGTCGTTCTCCCGCCGCTCGGCCCTCTGGAGGATGGTCAAATACGGCCCGAAAACGGCGGGTGAACTCTGGGTAGTGCTCCTTCGCTGAGTCTGGGCCATTCCAGACTGCGTTTGCCCACTCCAGAGCACGACCCGTGAGGCAGGAGACGAGGACACTCACCCTCTCCGCTCCCGAGGGAGTGGGTCTTACGGTGGCAAGGTACAGCTCCAGTTGGAGTAGGAACCCCTGGCACCCCGCCGCCGATCCATCATAATCCCTCGGGAGTGTCAGATGGAGAGCGCTGGAGCCGAGGGATGGAGAGTCCTGGGCTGGAGGAGCCGAAGGTGGAGAGAGGAAACCACTCCTCTCCCATCGATCCATACGTTCCATTATTGACTCCATCGCTGATCCAATACGGTGGATAACCGTGGTGTGATGGAACACCTGTTCCTCCATCGATGGGAGAGGGTTGGCCGCTGCTCCTGCTGACTCCATATTTTTTTGGTGCGGGATTCTGTAAGGCCTGGGTGTCGGAGTGGAAGTCAAGCGCAGGCAACAGCAGGTGCAATAACCAAATGTTCTTTAATGAACATGTAGAAAACTAGGCCACCCAACTAACACACTGGGTGACCGCTTAAACAACCCCAGACACGGGGAATACGAGAACAGTACAGCAAACACGATGCACGAAACAAACACCACCACTTACAAACAAACAATCCCGCACAAAGAAACGTGTATGCCGGCTGATTAAATAAGCCCAACTAATTAACCCTCATACAAAACAGGTGCGCCCAATAAACACATAGGGAGGGGGAGAAAAGGATCAGTGGCAGCTAATAGGCCGGTGACGACGACCGCCGAACGCCACCCGAACGGGAAGGAGAGCCTGCCTCGGTCGAAGTCGTGACAGATATATATCCAAAATGTCAATTTATTTGGCGCGTTTCATCCAGAAAAACACAGCTTCCAACTTGCGCAATGACACTACAAAATATATCAAAAGTTACATGTAAACTTTACCAAAACATTTCAAACTACTTTTTGTAATACAACGTTAGGTATTTTTAAACGTTAATAATCGATCAATTTGAAGACGGGATGATCTGTGTTCAATACAAAAAGAAAACAAACTGACGCAACATTTTTGGTAATGTGCCTCTCTCAAACAATTTACTTCAAGTGACCCTCATTTACGATGGCCGTACTTCTTCATTACACAAAGGAATAACCTCAACCAATTTCCAAAGACTGGTGACATCCAGTGGAAGCGGTAAGAACTGCAAACAAGTCCCTTAGAAATCTGGTGTCCCAATGAAAATTGATTGAAAAGACAGTGACCTCAAAAAAATAAAGATTCTGAATGGTTTGTCCTCGGGGTTTTGCCTGCTACATAAGTTCTGTTATTCTCACAGACATGATTCAAACAGTTTTAGACACTTCAGAGTGTTTTCTATCCGGATCTACTAATAATATGCATATCTTATATTCTGGGGATGAGTAGCAGGCCGTTGAATTTTGGAATGCTATTCATCCAAAAGTGAAAATGCTGCCCCCTACCCTGAAGAAGTTCAATTGGTCAGATTACCAGAATATAGTTCATTTCCCCCCAACTTCTGATGTTCCCAAAATCTCTATGTTAACCAAGGGTTTTTCTAATGTCACATCAGTAGAGTAGGGAGAGGAAAAAGGGGGAGAGAGGTATTTATGACTGTCATAAACCTACCCCCAGGCCAACATCATGACAGTGTATTGCCCAAGATGACATAAGATGTGATGTGGATGAGAACCTGTGGCCAAATGCAGAAGACAAGGTTGACTAGTATTACAACTGTATCTGTATCGGTAGATGGTGTATACACAAATTATTGTTTTTTGGAATCACTCAATGCCAAAAAATGACATAAAACATATTGAAGCATATTGCATCATGTCTGATTCATTCCTGTAACATATACTTCAGTGAATTCTAAACAGAAGAGAGGTGTCATTCTTGTTTTGTAAAGAAACTTAACTAACGAAACATTGTGTAATGCTACCTGTTGTTAGTGTTTTTTAGGTCATTGTTTTATGAGTGACAAAGTGTGCTTGTTGGGTGACAACCTTTGCTAGTGTTATGGAAGAATGAGTTGATTTGAGACATGTATGAAGTGTTTTGGTGGTTTGAGTTAATTTTGGATATGAAATTAACTGCTGTGCCAAGATGAACGTTGGTTAGGAGAACTGTGTGAATAGTTTTGAAAAAGTGACTTAAGTGTTGAGAAATGGGTCCTAGCGATTGTAAAAAACTGATAGTAAATGTAAAAGTGAAAGTCACTCAGTAAAATACTACTGGAGTAAAAGTCTAAAAGTATTTGGTTTTAAATGTACTAAAGTATCAAAAGTAAATGTAATTGCTAAAATATACATAAGTATCAAAAGTAAAAGTATAAATCATTTCAAATTACGTATATTAGGCAAACCAGGCGGAACGATTTTCATTTTATTTTATTTACGGATGTTCAGGGGGACACTTCAACACTCAGACGTCATTTACATATGAAGCATGTGTGTTTAGTGAGTCTGCCAAATCAGAGGCAGTAGGCATGACCAGGGATGTTCTCTTGATAAATGTGTGAATTAGACCATGTTCCTGTCCTGCTAAGCATTCAAAATGTAACGAGTACTTTTGGGTGTCAGGGAAAATGTATGAAGTAAAAATATATTTTCTTTAGGAATGTAGTGAAGTAAAAGTAAAATCTGTGCAAAATATAAATAGTAAAGTACAGTTACCCCGCACTCTGTGTGTGTGTGTGTGTGTGTGTGTGTGTGTGTGTGTGTGTGTGTGTGTGTGTGTGTGTGTGTGTGTGTGTGTGTGTGTGTGTGTGTGTGTGTGTGTGTGTGTGTGTGTGTGTGTGTGTGTGTGTGTGTGTGTGTGTGTGTGTGTGTGTGTGTGTGTGTGTGTGTGTGTGTGTGTGTGTGTGTGTCTGTCTCTCTGTCTGTCTGTCTGTCTGTGTGTGTGGGCGACTATGCATGCATTTATTAGAATGCTTGTGAGAGAGCGAGTGAGAGAGTGTGAGCCATCTGTGTTCCTAATATGAATGTGTTTTTGCTGTCTTTGTCTGGGTGTGTTTTTATAAGGCCGTTACGAAGAAATATTATGCTGGTGAGGCATAAAGGATTTTAAATAAATTTGATCTGGCTATTCAGCCTTAATGTCCTTAGTTACACACTGACACAACATTACCCAGTGATGCAGCTGCATGAATGGGTGACGTTTAGAAATATGAGCTAGTCTCAGTGCAGTGAGTCATGTAGCTGCAGCTACACAGCATCTCTGGAAATGACTGACATTGACGTTGACCCGTACGGGCACATTTCCTGAATGGATAGACTGAAATCTAATTCACCCAGAGCCTCATCATCAGCTGCCAAGGAAAACAGGCCTGTTCTGTTCTGTGTGTTCCATCTAGTCTCGAATACAGCCTGTTTATATGCTTTATTCAGTCATTTTTCATTCATTTTAATTAATTATATCAATAAGCCAGCATAGAACCCAGCTTTTCGGCATCCTGCCTTTCTCAACTGCTAATACAGTCTGGTCAGGGGAGTATAAGAGGACTAAGTAGGTGAGGAGAGCAGCAGCTTTTTAAAGCTCTCTTGTCAAATCTGGTTGGTTGGAGATAGCTAGCTTTGACTCTAAGGTAAATTGAGAAAATGGGACCGATCAAAGAAAGGGGCAGACTTAATGTGTAAAATGTTCCCTCTGTTGATTCAAGGTTGTAAAGAACCTATCACTACCTATCATTCTGTTTTCAGTACCATGGACTGTTCCCTCCCATAGACTTTGCAGTCACTCTGATGTAGCGCAATGCGTTGCTAGCTCCATTGATTATTCTAGTCTGTCTGATGTAGAACAAACCATAGCCAGACTCCAATGGTTATTGCTCTCCAAATGCATTTCTATAGACGTATTCTCGTCATACTCCTTCAGCACCATGGACAGCAGTTATCTGTCTAGCTGGCAGTGGAAAGCTCCACTCATATGTACTGGCTGTCCTTCATCACCAGGGAGAGCTCCCCTGCCAACTCTAGTACCTCTGCCTCTGAGCTCTGACTGTTAGTCCACTAGGTAAGCTCCAGAATGAGTTAATTTAGTATAGTAGCATTGAAATTTGCGCTTAACAAAACCTGATATAGTTACAAATATGCAACAATCTCAACAATGATGACAATCCATCAGAAATCCCAGTAAAATGTTGATACTCTCACTTTCAAAGTGGTGTGTTAAATACAAACCTTGCGTGTTTTGTCTTGCATGAATAAAATATATGAAAAGAGGAATGGGTGAATGGGCAATGGGACTTTGGCCGGGATTCAACCCATGTGGAGTTATAGCGCAGCGCGCTAGACAGTCGACAATAGCGCTTGCCAGCTTGTAGCGCAAATGAATGATCATTTTCTACCTCTGGTTCGTTTGCTATTCCTATTTGGGATAAACGCTGAAAATAGGGTCTGAGGTTAACACAGGCTTAGGATATCTTCTATGTTTTGTTCTATGAGGTGATAACAGTCAGTTAACATGACCTTTAGGAATTATAAAGCCTTTACGTTCTCAAAATAAGTCACTTCCTAATGAGTCGCTAACTGAGAACTTGAACTTCAGCGTTAGTAGCAAGCATTTTCACGTCACTACGCCGACCATGCAAACTAGTCTACGCTACACTAGTCCGCCTAAAAGCTAGTCAGCTTAGTTAGCTTTCTGCTTACCAGCTCGAACAAAAATGCAACGATGGTATATTGTTTTGCTCCAGGCTGCAACCATATCTCCTCAGCGGGAAGGTGCTCATTTTATCAGTTCCCTAACGATGTTGTTTAGAGGAGACTTTGGGTCCGTCTGATAAGGTAAGCTAAATCTGATAAGGTAAGCTAAGCCTGATAAGATAAGCTAAGCCTGATAAGGTAAGCTAAACCTGATAAGGTAAGCTAAGCCTGATAAGGTAAGCTAAGCCTGATAAGGTAAGCTAAACCTGATAAGGTAAGCTAAGCCTGATAAGGTAAGCTAAGCCTGATAAGGTAAGCTAAGCCGGTTAGCTCAATGTCAAAGGCACGCAACCTGAGGTGTAGTTTTATCTTTTTACATGTTAGCACATCGTTAGCTTTTTGCTTCTTTTGATTACATAAATGCTTCAAAATTCACTAAAAGTTATGTTAGCTGATGAGGATTATCTCATAGAATAACACGTATCAGATCTCCTAAGTCTGTGTTTACCACAGACCTTATTTTCAGCGTTTATCCTGAATCCCTCCCCCAAAAAACTTTCATTTCCCCATAAGCTTTGGCCAGCGAGCCATGACAGTGTTAGCCTGCGTTAGTGCCTACAAAAAGACACCATTACTATTGCTCTCTGTGAGCTTTTTAAAGGCATTTTCCCAGATGTTTGCAGAGCTCAAATTCACAGGAAACACTAAGCATGACGGCTCAAGCATAAATGATCTTTAAAAGTCTGCTATAGTGCTGTAACACGCCTCTTATTAATTCCAGACCTTTGCCTTGTTTAGATGAAGAAGAAGTGGAAGGACCCAAACAGCGCAAACAGCACATGTTGCTGGAATCAGACCTGGTGTGCCATAGAGAGGCAAACATCAGAGCATATAAAAACTGGAACTATCCTTGGCACCATTGAAACATCAATAGAAGGTAGAATGGTAGAATGGTAGAAGGTAGAATGAGACAGACTTATTGACGGAGACATGTTTAGACAATATAGTGAGACATTTTTTCTCACCTTTATTTAACCAGGTAGGCCAGTTGAGAACAAGTTCTCATTTACAACTGCAACCTGGCCAAGATAAAGCAAAGCAGTGCGACACAAAGCAACACAGAGTTACACATAAACAAATGTACAGTCAATAACACAATAGAAAAATCTATATACAGTGTGTGCAAATGGAGTAAGGCAATAAATAGGCCATAGTAGCGAAGTAATTACAATTTAGCAAATTAACACTGGAGTGATAGATGTGCAGATGATGATGTGCAAGTAGAAATACTGGTGTGCAAAAGAGCAAAAAAAGTAAATAAAAACAATATGGGGATGAGGTAGGTAGTTGGATGGGCTATTTACAGATGGGCTGTGTCTGGGAAGCGCTACAACTCTCTAACACTCTTTGAGTAGGAGAAGGGAGCTCACTGCTGGGGAACCAACAAGTACAATATGGTTTCTTGCAGCTTTGCTGCTTGAACCCCTAACAAGAAATTGTTACAGGTAAACTATGTTTGTATATGAGGGTCACCGGCATCATCACATTTCTCATTCCATGATGGGCGTATGGACACATGAGAGTGTTCACTCACTGTTTTGCTGCTCCCAATGTGATCTTTAAAAAAGTATTTGGTGATTAAGATTTATTTCAGGGCAGTCTCACGATCAAAACCCTTTATGGATTGGCTTGGCTACTTGGTGAATGCATTGGGCAGGATACAAACCCAGCTTTCATTGAGGGGAGGCTATGCTTAGTTCCCCACCACAAAAAGCACATCTCTTGTTTCGTATGTAGCTGTAGACTTCCAGTCGTTGAGCTAACACCAGTTCCTATTGGCCCGTACAACTACCTCGCACTTCCTTTATGTCACACAGAGACAAACAGTTTGAAATCATATCCATGAGTTCATCTGAATCTCACAGTATCACTTTATATGAGGACTGATGGCAAATTTCAACAAATTATGATCATTTTGTGTGTCCAAACATAAATATTGAATTACATTTAAATGAATGCGTTTCTGTGTGGAATATAGTACAATGTCCCCCAAAATGCTTTTCTTACATTTCAAATGATCCATATTCCTCCATCATGTTTTCCACATGTTCAGACTACAATTTCAGATATGTGACAATTTGAGTGCAGTTTTTTATTACAATTAAAGGCATTATTTTATAGGTGTTCTTTAGTCTGAATATTGATTAATTTACCACAAGGGGCATGAAATATTGTTTAATCAATGTATGTTGCATAATATAGTGTTTTGACATCAATTCAATAATATTTTTCACCAAATAATTATTTTTAATAAAACAATTATTTACCATATTCTTACTCTATAGTACCTTTTACTGACATATCAACCGCATGGTTGAGCACATTTGAACAACATTCTTGCTTTTTAGCCTTTTTGCATTTTATGCCATATCTTTGGATACTGATTTTCAGTTTTTGCAGCTCTCAGATTTGGCAAGGTGAGAGAGCCACAAGTCTGAACTGCAGCAACTCAAATATACAAATGATGTCAATTGATGGAGGAAGGCTGGGAGAGTTGACCAATCAAGTTCAAGTGACGATTTTTTCATTTGCACTTTTAAACACACTGTCAAAACATACCAGCCGGGTGAGAAAACAGCAAATGCAGGGCCACATAGATCCAACTCAAGGGAAGCAACGACCCAAAATGAAATGCAGACAAGTGTATTTTCACCATTGACCTATAGGGGGAGCTACATGCAGGCCCAAGGCTTGATGAATGGCACTATATCAGGTTTTGTTCAATGCGGAACAATTATACAAGCACCTCAATTTTCATTCTTCTATGCCAAACTTAACAATATGGTATTTTTTTGGAGCTTACCTACTGGACTTTGTGGAGTACATGCCAAGGCTGCAGCCATTTTGTGGTGAGCTGAGTAGGACTGAATTTGTTGAAGGTCTGAATGCAGAGGCTGTTAGAAAGCCTACTTGTGCGGATGAAGAGAGATGGAGAGGCGGATGGAGGAGAGGGAGAGAGAGATGGAGTAGATGGAGAGTGTCTCTGTGCATGTCTGTGGCCCTCTCAGCCCTGGCACAGCGATTAACCCCCGCTACCCTGGCTGCCCCCTCTCTCTGTCTGCCGCGCCAGCTCTCTCTCTCCTAGCTGTCCTCTCAGTCTTCTGATTGCATGGAGTGGGCGTACAAATGGCAAACGGACTGATGACACAGGTGGGGGGAGGGAGCCTAGGGGCCTGCCAGCCCTCGTACAGAGAGGCCCTGCCTGAGGCTAGGGTGAGATTCTCTCTCCCTCTCTCAGGCCCTCTTCTCTTCTCTGTTCAATGTATTTTCTTGTCTCCTCCTCTGCCTCCTCTCCCTCCCTCATTCTCCCTCTACGTATGGAGGTGATCCCTACTCAGGTGTAATGTTGACGTCGGCTGGAAGGCAGGCGTGAAGTGAGGAAATTCTATTTCAGAGCTGTGCGTCAGACGCGTGCGTGTCCGAGTGGTGGGAGTTGAGCTGATGGCTGTGTGTGTGGGAGTCTGTTAATGGAACAAGCCAGAAAGTTGAACAGTTTGCCTCTCAGAGTGGGTAAATATCATGATTGGGAGAGCTGGGGTGTGTCTCAAATGGCACCCTATTCCCTATTAAAAATAATGTGTGTACTATAGGGAATAGGGTGCCATTTGGGAGGCAGGCCTGGTCTGGAAGTGCTCTTTTAGGATCCAACGTCCACTTGCACTCTCTGTCTATGAGGCTGGCTACTGTTTTTAGTTGTGTCCTCTCTGAATTGAGATGATGGTCTCATTGTGTTTATGTTACATTCTAACTGCTATGTAAAAATACAAATTCTGCTCTTAGGCCCTGTCTTTCTGCTACTGTACATGATGACTAGCATTTTCTCTACCTAGCCATTTGCTTTATGCTGTTTCTGTTATTCTACAGAGAGTGGTATGTCTGCCGTTTGTTTATATGATTTCCCTCCTATTTCATACCATGCACTTACATTGTCAATAACACACTTTATCTCTCTCTTTCTCTCCTTCTCTCTCTCTTTCTCTCTCTCTTTCTCTCCTTCTCTCTCTCTCTTTCTCTCTCTCTCTTTCTCTCTCTCTGCTGTAGCTCTGAGTCGGTCAGCGATGCCCTTCGGCCTGATGCGTAGAGAGCTGGCGTGCGAGGGATACCCCATCGAGCTGCGCTGCCCTGGCAGTGATGTCATCATGATTGAGACGGCCAACTACGGCCGCACGGACGACAAGATCTGTGACGCTGACCCCTTCCAGATGGAGAACGTGCAGTGTTACCTGCCTGACGCCTTCAAGATCATGTCACAGAGGTACGTGTGGGGAGGTGGGAGGGTTGGGTGGGTAGGTGTGTGTGTGTTGGTGTGTGTGTGTGTGTGTGTGTGTGGAAGATAAAAAAGAAGACATAGGAAACCCAGAGTGGGTGTGTCTTTCTGTCCTGCTTGTTTTTTATTTTATGTGCTGTTAGTGTGTAAAGTGGAGTGCATGCAGTATGTGTGTAGTGAGATATGTGTTTGTGGTGTGGCTCCCTGCAGCTGCACTCTGGCTGTGCTTAGCATCTGCCTCCTCATAGAGCTGATCAATGGCAGCCCTCTCCGTGCTATCCATCACACATGTAACGGAGGGAGAGGGTGCTACTGGTGAGATGGAGGGAAGCACAGAGGGAGAGAGAGATGGACAGATCTGGAGGAGGACAGGGGGATTGGTGTGGGGATGGAGGGATGGAGAAATGGAGAGATCTGAAGGGGATTGATGTAGGGATGGAGGGATGGAGGGGGGGAGCGGGCTAGAGTGAACCACTGATGGGGAGATAAAAAGAGTGCAGCAGTGACGTGGAGAGAAATGGAGAATGAACGAGAGAGAGTGCAGAGAGAGAGAAATAATGCTAAAGCTGAATAGAGGAGGACAGAGGAGGATAGAGGAGGACAGAGGAAGACAGAGGAGGATAGAGGATGATATAGGAGGACAGAGGAGGATAGAATGACGATAGAGGAGGACAGAGGTGGATAGAGGAGGATAGAAGACAGAGGAGGATACAGGAGGACAGAGAAGGGGGGATTATGTACTGAAAAGGGAAGTGTGTGTGCTGGGAGTGTGAGTGTGTGAGGGAGCATACGTTGAGCTGTTTAGATTATGTTGGTGTTATGTGCATATGAATGTTTCCCTGTCGTGTGTGTATGTTTGTGTGTGTGTGTGTGTGTGTGTGTGTGTGTGTGTGTGTGTGTGTGTGTGTGTGTGTGTGTGTGTGTGTGTGTGTGTGTGTGTGTGTGTGTGTGTGTGTGTGTGTGTGTGTGTGTGTGTGTGTGTGTGTGTGTGTGTGTGTGTGTGTGTCTTAGCAGCACCAGTCCCCCCCATTCTCTCACCTTTAATTGCTCACACTCACAAGCCATCGGGGGAGGGAGACTCTTACGGCACTCTTCCCCCTCTTCCTCCCTCATCCCTCCGTCGCCTCATCCCCTCAGGTCCAGCTGTCACATGATCTAGTCTAGTGTGAAATGACCCCCTTCCGACCCGTTCCCTCCATCTTTAGCCCCAAGGACATGTTTCTGCCTCTTCTCTTTTGTCTATTCTGTCATTCTCTCAATGTCCTCATTCATGTTTTTCTCCTCTCCTCTGTGTAGCTTTATTTCTCTGTTCCCATGTTTCTCTCTCTCTCTCCTCTGTCTAGCTTTATTTCTCTGTTCCCATGTTTCTCTCTCTCTCTCCTCTGTCTAGCTTTATTTCTCTGTTTCCATGTTTCTCTCTCTCTCTCCTCTGTCTAGCTTTATTTCTCTGTTCCCATGTTTCTCTCTCTCTCTCCTCTGTCTAGCTTTATTTCTCTGTTCCCATGTTTCTCTCTCTCTCTCCTCTGTCTAGCTTTATTTCTCTGTTCCCATGTTTCTCTCTCTCTCTCCTCTGTCTAGTTTTATTTCTGTTCCCATGTTTCTCTCTCTCTCCCCTCTGTCTAGTTTTATTTCTCTGTTCCCATGTTTCTCTCTCTCTCTCACTCTCAATTGAATTTCAATTTCAATTGAATTTCAATTTCTACAGGATCGGTGGGTCCCCCGTGGGACGGTTGAGCTAACATAGGCTAATGCAATTAGCATGAGGTTGTAAGTAACAAGAACATTTCCCAGGACATAGACATATCTGATAAAAAAGCTTAGATTATTGTTAACCTAACTGCACTGTCCAATTTACAGTAGCTATTACAGTGAAAGAATACCATACTATTGTTTGAGGAGAGTGCACAGTTATGAACTTGAAAAGTGATTAATAAACCAATTAGGCACATTTGGGCAGTGTTGACACAACATTTTGACCAGAAATACAATGGTTCATTGGATCAGTTTAAAACTTTGCACATACACTGCTGCCATCTAGTGGCCAAAATCTAAAGTGCACCTGGGCTGGAATAATACATTATGGCCTTTCTCTTGCATTTCAAAGTTGATGGTACAAAAAAAAATACCAAAAAACGCATGTCTTTTTCTTTGTATTATCTTTTACCAGATCTAATGT